>NC_140181.1:54356690-54360352 GCF_963971535.1 Notolepis coatsorum
TGTCTACGTACGTGACTTCTATTTTATACTTGCTATACTTATTTTATTTTATACTTATCCTTTTGTCTAGCACAGTCTCTGGAGCGTAACAGAAAGAAGCATTTTGTATAAAAGTATTCTGTAGTTCTGTATGACAACTAATAAAGAAACTTGAACTATCATAGGCTATCATAGATATCATACAGTATATAATAATATTATATCCAGATATCATATGAAACCTTGAGGAATCTGTAAATACAAACCATATCATGCTTAACCTGTAAAGATGTAAATGTTGCTCAAAAGTTAAAGCAAAATGTTGAGGTGAAGAATTGGCAACAGCATGGCCATTAAAGGGGTCCCTTGACCTTTAACCTCAAGGTATCTGAATGAGAAGAGTTCAACTCGTAACTAAATTGTAGATATATTTTCACATTTTTTATTGCTGTTAGAAGGGTTTGCAATTATGTCTGCTTATGATATGGTGAAAGGTTTATGTTTCTATCTGCATATGACACGGTAAACACAGCCTGCGTAAATATCCCCTATATTTCCATTTTAGTCCTATTAATTCCCATATATTCCTGTTAATTCCCATGGAAAGTTTCCACCTTTGATTATTCCTGAAATTATGTCAGGCTGGCTGTATTACAAAGGCTGTGGACTGGGTAGAAGCATAGCTTCCTGTTTGATTTGATGCTGTCGTTCTTCTATTCATAGCAGGGCTTACTCCAATATCACTTTGCCGGTATCAAGTAGCCTACATAAATAGCGTATCCATTTTCAAAACATCTGTTAAATTGACTGATTTAACGTTATAAAATATTTTGTAGTAGAAACTCTGACACAGAGTCACAAGCACATAAATATCCACACGCTCACAAACATATCTCATTCTCAGCACACACACACGCATGCACGCACACACACACACACATTCTTGTGCACAAGTTCTGCACAAATAACTATTTGAAAATCATCATCATAAAAAAAGGGTTTTTGAATGGAGTAGATCTTTAAGCATGCTTTCAATCTTCAAATTTCCAACTTGAATTTTCCAACATAGAGATTTTCGTTATGAAACTCTTTTATCTTCTACTCTCTTCATATACTATATGGTATTGTATATACATTCTAGTATGTGATATACTCAGTAACATAATGAGCTGTTTGTGTCCAGGTATCCAGGCCCAAAGCTAAAGCAGACATAGTGCCGCCAGCTCCAGTTCCCCCGGCTGTAACCTGATTAGTGTAGTATCCACCACAACACAACACAACACAACGACTCACCAGAGAGCAACATGGGGTCTTTGTCTGCTGACTTGCGCACATGGTCCGACTCCCCTGTTAGCGCGCTCTCATCGATCTTCACGTCGTTGCCCTGGATCAGTATCCCGTCAGTTGGCAGCAGGTCACCTAGGTGGTAGATCATTCGGACGGGATTGATCCAAGGATGGGTTTGGAAAAGAGAAAGATTTTATAAGGCTTATAAAGGCTGGGGTAAGACTGGAGGCACTGGTGCTCATTTATCAAGCAAAACCCTTATGACGAATGTATCATGGTAGTGGTTCTGTAATTCGAAACTGGCCCCCGTAAATGTCTGAACCCCCCTCCCACCCACCCACACCCTCCTAATGTACAGTTACCTCCCCCTCGTATGTATATATTTACTGTTAGGATCCGTCTAACAGTACTGTATATTTGCATATCTTGTATGTCACAAATGTAACAGTACTGTATATCTGTATGTCATGTATGTCATACATGTCATGATTAGATTAGATGATTAGATTAGATTAGATGATTAGATTAGATTATTATATCTTATTATCTGTATGTTGTGTATGTCATGAATGTCATTATGAATTGAAAATGGGGGACCCTGATGTAAACAAGACGAAAGTCTTTCTCTGGTCTGCATCCCCTTAACACATTAGGTGCCGTTAACGTAGATCTACTTTTCTGTGGCCCAGCGGTTGAGTGCCAGAAACGTAGATCTACGTTTCTGTTTCGTTATTTCTTTTATAATAATAATTAAATTTTGTTAGACTAGAAGTCTTTATTTGTCATGCAGTTTAACACACACACGCGAGATGGGCGACCCACAGGAACACACACACACACACATGCACTGAGTCGCCGATGAAATGTCACTCAGCACTTTTCCCATCCCGTTGTCCTTCCCCCCATGGGCAGCCGGGAGCAGATAGGGCGTCAACGTGAGCCGCGCCCCAGGGACCAATCCAAGTGCTCCTGTCCGTCTTCGTCAAGGACGCCACAGCGTTAGCGATCTGTTGTGCATGTTTTTCCATTGGGTTTATCTTATCGGGGGGAAACCCTTGCGAGCACGGGGAGAACATGCAAACTCCACACAGAAAGGCCTGGGAGATACCCCACCTGAGTACCTTCTTGCTGTGAGGCGACAGTGTTAACCACTACACCACCGTGCCGCTGAACATGTTGCCATGTTCACTATTGCCATTCATAATCCATCGAGGCACCTTGTGCAGGCTGTCCTGAATGTGTCTGAGCTCGCAAAAGGGCAAATACCGCCGCCTACGCCTTCCAGCCGGTATTGCACTCCATTAGAAATGGTGTAGTTTCTTTTCTGGTCCGATCTGAGCCGTGCGGGCGGGGTTTAAATACTCCGGCGGGACGAGCGTTTACAATGTTACATCTACGATGCTGCCCCCCCCCCCCCTTCATATGCAATGCCGGACACTGTGGGACGGACCTCCACGAGCAGTATTTGGAATGGCGATCAGATAATTGGATAATTTTTTTTGCATTACATCAGAGACCAGGTAAGGACTCTATATATCCAATCTTGCGTTGATCTGATATTTCTTTCTACCGCGATCGAAGCTGTCTGTGTGGAATGTGTTGTGCTTTGTACTGTTGGCTGCGGTGGGGTGGGGGGGGGGGGGGGGGGTGGCGAGGGCCATTTCATGTATGCACGAGGAGACATAATAATGATAATCTAGTGTTGATTTCAGGAAGATTCGATAATCAGGCGAAAAATGACAACGTGATAAGTGTATTCCACTAAAACGCTATTATTGCGTCTTTTCCTGGGATTACTAAGGATCACCAAAACTATACTCATATTCAAAACGGTATAAAATGGAAATGTACGGATGAAAAAACAGTCTGTTTTGTGCATGTTGACTGGAAGCAACTCACTGACAATCAACAGGGGGTATTAGACCCATAGCTATAATCAGGGCCGCCTCAGGGGGTGTGCGAGCAGTGGGGTCGCACAGGGCCTCGCGGGAAGGGGGGCCTCGCACAAAAAAAAATACAAATAAATTAAAAAAATATATTTTTTATTTATTATTATTATTATTCTTTTTTTTTTTTTTGCGAGGTCCCCCTTCCCGCGAGGCCCATTTTCATCACAGACCTAAAATCTAGTTTTGCTTATATGCTTATATATTTCACATTAGACACGTTTGTAGAATGTGTCTGACTTGTTCCTGGCTCTGAGGCTCTGCAGGCAGCTCTGAGGCTCTGCAGGCAGCAGAATTGGTTTCAATGAGGGGAGGGGTTACAGGTAAGGTAGCGTCTGTTGAGTTCATTGTGTGTGTCTGTGTGCGTGCGGGGGGGGGGGGGGGGGGGCGTGAACCGACTCATTGCCAGGCTGTGAGCGATTCGACTCACGCTCACGGCAATGAATCGGC
>NC_140181.1:54360552-54563052 GCF_963971535.1 Notolepis coatsorum
AACTGGCCACCGTAAATGTCCAAACCCAACAGCCCCCCCCCCACCCCCTCCGAATAGACAGTCCCCTCCTCACCGTATGTATATATTTTCTCCCCACCGTATGTATATTTTTTCTCCTGATGTAAACAAGACAAAGTCTTTCTCTGGTCTGCATCCCCTTAACAATTGTGTGTATTGAGCCGTACTGTATTGTACCCATTCTGCAATCTGTTTCATTCATTCACCTAAACCAAGCTTTTCTAACAATCACATTGATGATTTTGTGAAGGCACATGTGTACATGGTATATACCTTTGATTTGGGTGTATTTGGGGTTTCAGGGGATCAACCAGAACGATTTGGGCTTATTGCATATAACGCGTCTTATCTTGCGATCTATGGAAAAAGACTATTAGATTATTTTGGAAATGGGCGATGTTTAGGCGTGTGATAAACTACAAACTAGAAACAAACTATTTTTGTACATGTTGGACTAGAAATAGTGTCTGTCAAATGAGCCATACTATTGTCTCCATAGCTATAATATAGAATATACAATAGCTCAGCAGAAATCGTGAAATATCGTGAAATAGGTCAAGAAAAGCTGGCGCTAGCCAGTGCAGATGGGGAAAGCTTGTGGCCATCAAAGAGTTAACAAAGCTTTACATGTATGTTTCCTCACTTCGTGAAGCACCTTGACTGAAACCTAGAGTACTAGAAACCTAGAGTACTAGAAACCTAGAGTACTAGAAACTAATGGCGCTTTTCCACTGCATGGTACCTACTCTACTCTACTCTACTCTACTCGGTATTTTCGGTTTTCCATTACCAAAGTACCTGGTACCAGGTACTTTTTCGGTACTTTTTGGGTACTTCTTTAGTCCTGCTCTGTCGTGGTTCCAAGCGGGTAGAACTGGTACTAGAAAAGTCACGTGAAACACTGCAGACCACTGATTGGTCAGAAGAGAGACGCGTCACTCGTTGGAGAGTCTGAACGAAAACAGAAAGCCGCCATCTTTAATGTCTCGCATAGGATTTCATTATGGTTGCAGCAGGCATAGATATATGGCAGCAGGCACAAGTTCAATAAACAAACGATACAGTCACTGTGTATTCTGCCTCATTTATTGATTAAACAAAACCGACATCAACACAATTTGCCACAGAGCGGAGAGTTTAGTCTCGCAAAAAGATCGCTGACTTGTTAAGGCTTAAGCTTATGTTGTGCTAGCGTTTTAGCATGGCTATCGTACATAGCGTGATCAATATAACTCGCTATTGATTGTTTGTATGAGTAACGTTAATGCTAGTTGAATAGACACAACGTGAGGTCATCACCATCCATTTTAAACCGGTTATTACCTAATGCTAACTGGTAACATTACAGCTTGTTAGCCTAATGCTAACGTTAACATTAGCATAGACAGCCTAGCTAACGTTAACGTTTGTAGAATAGACACAATGAGAGGTAACGTTAGCGTTAGCAGAATAGACACAACGAGAGTCTCGTTAATGTTGTTATTGATTGATTGAAAACTGTGTTTTACTCTGGCTTGCGCATAGCTCACGGACATAGCTATGCTGGAGCTCTCACAGAGCTATGGAGCTCTCAGCTGTACACCAGTAGCCCGCCTCCCCACACCGAGACAAACTGAGTACTTTATTTTAGTACCTGCAGTGGAAAAGGAACGAAGTACCAGGTACCTAAAGCGAGTAGAGTAGAGTAGGGTAGAGTAGAGTAGGTACCATGCAGTGGAAAAGCGCCATAAGAGTACTAGAAAGCCAAACATTTAGCGCTCATTGAACATCTAGCCGACGGAGATATGAGGCTTTCTCTCAGTTAGTTCAGGCAGGGCTACTCTACTACTCACACACCTGTAATCGAACCCAGGTGTCCGGCATAGGAAGTTGAAACATTGGCTATCTATAAACCCCTTCCCTCCCTTGGTCAAGGGAGATATCAGCCTGTGATGGATCATGGTTTATGTGGGTTTTATTTTAGTTTATTCTAAGGTGCTTTGGCTTTATTTCGTCTTTCTGTAAGGGACAGCTGTCTATTTCGTCTTTCTGTGAGGGACAGCTGTCAATCACTGGCCTCTGCAGTTATATTTCGTATTGGCATCGCGTCCCGCTCTTAAGCCATACCGAGATATACCTCATCTCATGTACCTATTGTACTCCATCAACGAATAAACCAAAATACACCCAGCACCTGCCAGGCCCCGCCCCTACTGCCGTACTATATTAGTACTGGGCATGGCCACCACTCACCCTTCCTCTATTTTCGTTTCCATCATAGCGTATGCAAGACGCCCTATGCAACTAGTTGATATGAAAAGTTTAGATAAATTAGGTTTGAGTGCTTACCGAAGATTTGCCTACCCCTGAAATCTTCGCGGCATGTTCTGGCGGTTCTGCGACTCTGCAGCGGGATGCATTTTCGATGCATCTAAGCGTCGAGTTCTGTAGTCTCCTTGTCTTGTTGACGGCAGACAGAGGGACAGCGTGTGAGGTGTAGCTATCGAGCTACCTCGCACAAGGTAGGACTTACGCCACTAGGCATTATCGCTGGTGTTAGTAAATGCTGCTTGTTGTGAGTTGTATTTTGCGCCAGGGGCAGGATGTTTGGGTAAACGTCCCTCTAAGAGGTGGACGTTTCCCAGGCTGTCCTGGAGCGCGCTGCTAATACTAAATGCTATAAATGCTGCGTCAATGTTCTACTGTTCCCCGCTGTGGGATGTCACTAGGCATGACAAATGCTGGCGTTTGTGATGTGTTCGAGTTGTCCCGAGAGACAACCGAGTGTGTATTGGCGCAAGCGGCGGGATATCTGGGTAAACGTTGTTGTTTTCCCCGTTATCCTGGAGCGCGCCGCTAACGCTATGCTATATTGGGCTACTGTTTTCTGTTCTGTCTCTCTGCTACGGGAAGGTCTGTCTATACTACGGTCTTCCCTCCTCTCAACCATTCATGCTGACGGTCAATCGGTGTCTACTGGGGGAGTATTGCGGGGGGGCTTTGTTTACCTTCATGGGTAAATGGGCTGAGGTCTAGGGCTGGTGTGTTGTTGTGAATATTATGAATGAATGCGGGACTGGTTCTCTCTGGTCCGCAATCCCTTAACGTTGTGTGAATGGGCTTGCCCATTCTACAGTATTTTTGTGGTGTTAGTTCATTTATTCAGTAACCCCTTCATGGTGCACACTACAGTGGAGGTTGCTGGTTGCAACCACCACTGGTGCTCCGTGTTAGCATCAGTCCTTTGCTTTTGACATGTTGAAACAGTGCCCCGCCCGGCCGACACCATGAGGTGGGTCGGCCCGGCGAGTGGCTGGTGGGCTGCTAAAGCCTGTACCGCCACGGTATGGAATTGGCAGCGATTAGTAACTGTGTTTCGAATTGCTGTTTTTTTCTATCAAAAAATTGTGTCTGGTGGCGGGGCCTTGAGGGCCAGCCGACGTCGACACATCGCGCGAGGTTGTTGACGTTATTAGCTTTGACCTAGCCGCAAGCTATAACCGCTCAGGGCTCCCCTCTCCGCAGAGGATCTTGGTCTTCCGCTGGAGCGCGGGCGGTATTGTCCTAGGCCCCACACCGCCTCACACCGCGCAGCCAGAAGAAGAGAGAGCACGGCCTCGTCAGCGGCAATGACGAGGCCCTTCACAGGCGGCCATGTTTTCCCCCGCCAGAGGTATCCTGGGCGTTGAATCGACAGGTGTCCACAAGGCCGACAGCCTTGGCGGCCGAGGGATCGGCCATGTTGGATGAGCTCGGCTTGGAATATACAAGCCGTCGACGTCCTGCCGCGAGCAGCCCGCTCTCCGATCACTCCCTCCCCCAACACCAGCGGAAAAAGGGGCTCTGATTGTTTCCTTTGGCTGCGGGCCGCGTGCCTTTGTTGAAGCGCGTGCGGCCCCACTTTTCGCTTCTCATGGGGACAGGGGCTGACACCCAGTTGATGGCTGAGCCTGGGTCTGTCCGTGAGAATGTTGTGCTGTCAAGCGGCTCCCACACCATAAGCTGTGTTGGTTGAGCCTGGTGTTACGTCCGTCAACTATAAGTGTTGTCAGCAGGGGGGCTCGAAACCTTTTTGAGGCACACAGTGCGGGCTTCCCCGACCTCGCCTTCGCCAGGCCAGGTATCATGTTGGTGCCTCCCACTCCCGCAAGATCGCAGTGGTCTGAAAAGAAGAGGTGCGTGTGATTTAGGTGGTAGTAATATCACTGCAGGGCTACGGTGTGTAGGAACCCATGGGGTCCTCACGCCTTGCATGTCCGGCTGCAGAACAACTCCTCAGCATGTTCTGGAGGGTTGTTCAGTGGGGGGGCTTTTGTCACCTAGATTGATGTCAGCTTCCCCCGTATCAAACCGGCCCTTTCTGTCGGGGTCCCCCCTTGGGTGCGATTGCCTCGTGGGTAGTGTCAGGTTCTGACCCGACTCCACGGAACGCTCTGCTCGCACGGGTCCAGGGTTGGCTACGCACAGCGGGTGGGACCGGCCGCCTATCTGGGACTTGTATTTACACAACCCCACCCGTTTTCGGGTTTGGTACAGACCCTATTGTCAGGGTCACCAGCAGTGACAGCTCTGGTCAACGAGATCCAATCTCTGTGGATGAAGCAAGCCATCGTCGTGGCGTTTTCCTCCCGGTGTTCTCTGGTGCCTGAGAAATCGGAAGGGGGGGGTGTCAGACCCATGTTGCACCTGTCCCATGGGAAGGTTCAGCATTTTTTGGATCGTCTCCTACCTCCAACACTGTCAGGTGGGGGTCTGGTTCTCCTCCATAGACCTGTAGGATGCGTATTCGCATCTCCGATCTTCCATCCTAGGGCTTACCTACGCTTCCTTTGCAGGGTTAGCGTATGAGTACCAGAGGCTGCCGTTCGGTTTTCTCTGGCTCCCCGCATCTTCACCAAGTGCGTGGAGGCCGCACTGGGGCCTCTGCGTCGTCAGGGGTTACGAAGTGTATTCTGCCCTGACGACGTTCTGGTCCTTGGCAGTCAAGGTGGATCGTCAGGTCTCGTACCAGGCAGGTTCCTACCAGCCTGGGGTTTGCTGTAGACTGGAAGTAGAGTACTCCTCTTCCCAGTCAACGGTTGGAGTGCTATGGGCATCCCTCTCAGAGCGTGTTGTCGACACGCTCGGGAGGTTCCGTCCTAGGACGGTTACGGCGCTGTCCGTGATACGCCTGCTCGGTATGATGGCATCTGCTCATTCCGTGGTCCCTCTTGGCCTCCTCTTCACCCCAGGAGGGGGTTACGGAGGTGGGTTTTCCAGTATGGAAATAGACCCGGTGAGAGGCAAGTGGAAGCGGCTAAGGTTCCCGTGTCAGTACTGGGGGACCTCGCCCCTGGGGAGGGCCTGGGGTCCTCACCAGGGGGGTCCCCATGGGCAGTAGGCTGTCACACGTCACGTTTTTCACCGACGCCTCCCTCGCTGGAGACGCATCGGGCCAACGCAGTAGGGGGCAGCTGGCAAACCGTGCTGCCCGGTCTGCGCTACGTTCAATGTGTTGGTATTGAAAGCGGTCCTTCTGGTCCTCAAACGGTGTTGATCAGGATGGACAATACAACGTCAGTGTCGTATATCGACAGACAGGGAGGAGTACGCTCCCCCCGTCTGCACCGGGCGGCGGGCGGCTGGCTATGGGCGTTCTCCATCTGCGCAGCCTGAGGGCTCTCCACATCCCCGGCAGGGTGAATGTGGGTACAGGTGTAATGTCGCAGGGCGGCCCTCACCCTGACGGGTGGGGATTACGTCCGGACATAGTCAGGCAGGTCTGGGACCGATGCCGTACCGCCTGGGATTCTTTCCCCCATACATCTGTTAGGTCAGTTGTTGGGGCGGGTACGTTGAGGAGCGCAGGTCCTTGATCCTGATTGTGTCGGACCGGGGCGCAGCTGTGTGGTTCCCGGTCCTGATCCAGCTCTTGGTATCCCGTCATGGCCTGTTCCTTGGTCATCGCGGGCCCTCTCTCAAGCGCACGGGTCTCTGTGTTAGTTCCCTGTGCTGGGCCAGCTGCTGGTGAGTTGGCTGGTGAGAGGGTGAGTCTGGAGAGGATGGATCCTTCTGTGGTTGGTACCATCCGGAACGCGCATGCTCCTTCCACTATCGCGGGTTACGCGGGTAAGTGGCGTATTTTCCAAGAGTGGTGTAAGGCCACCCTCTTGTTAAGCGTTTCCTGCTTGGCGTTGACGCCTTAAGCCGGTGAAACGCTCTTTGGCTCCGAGCTGGGATCTTCAATTGGTCCTCGGTCGGTTGTCCCTGGCCCCGTTTGAGCCTCTTGAGCAAGCGCTGTTGGAACGGCTGTCGTTCGAAGACTGCGTTCTTGCTGGCCATCACCTCCGCTAAAACGCGTGGGTGTGCTTTGTGCTCTCTCGGTACGGCCAGAGTGCCTGTCTTTTCGTTCCGATAGCGGTGCCACTCTGCGGCCTAATCCAGCTTTTGTGCCTAAAAATATCCGGAGTGTTTTCTGCTCCAGGGATATTATGGTTCAGGCGTTTCATCCGCCTCCTCACGCTAGTGAGTTGGAGGCGGGCCGTCACCTGTCATGTCCGGTCCGGGCTTGGGGGTTACCTCAGCCGTACTCAGGGCCTCAGGGCTACCGGTCAGTTGTCTGTTACGGTGGTTCTCGTGCTGGTAAGGCACTATCGAAACAGCGCCTGTCCCATTGGTTGTGCGAGGGCATTGCCCTTTGCTACACGTTGGCCGGGCTGGCTCCCCCTGGGGGCGTCAGGGCGCACTCCACTCGTGGTGTGGCAGCCTCTGCCGCTCTGCTGGGTGGGGCCTCGGTGGAGGACATCTGTGCTGCAGCTTCATGGTCCTCCCCAGGTCCCTTCGTAAGGTTTTACCTCATGGACATGACCGGGGTTTCTGTCTCCCAGGCGGTTCTGAGGTCTGTGGCCTCTCCTGCTTCCCGTCCTTTGGTGGGGTAGCAGGGGTGTGTGGGTATGGGCCACAGTGTGTTGTGTCACAGAATAAAAAACTATAACTAGGCGGCCATGCGCTCTACCCCATATCTCGGTATGGCTTAAGAGCGGGACGCGATGCCAATACGAAATATAACGACAGGTTATGTATATAACCTAGTTATATGAGTACTGGCTAAGCGTCCCGCTCTTAGCGTGCCCTGAGTTCCCTTGGGGAAACTTTTCTTTGGAAACAATTTTTTCCGAGGAAGAGTGAGTGGTGGCCATGCCCAGTACTAATATAGTACGGCAGTAGGGGCGGGGCCTGGCAGATGCTGGGTGTATTTTGGTTTATTCGTTGATGGAGTACAATAGGTACATGAGATGAGGTATATCTCGGTATGGCTTAAGAGCGGGACGCTTAGCCAGTACTCATATAACTCATTAATCGTTAATTGCCATGAGGCATGGCAGGTGTGTGGGCTTGATTTCCACCTAATTGGTGTCAGGTGTGCAGTGCCTTTAAGTAGGTTTGGTTGACTGTGTTCGGATGCTTGTCCATTTCATGTTTTTCCCTCAATAGTAGAGGAGTGTCCCAAGCTCATGCTTATAGGGTTTTCTCTGTCTCTAGTGCTATTTTTACCCAGTTATCTTATACTGGTGTTTTGTGTTTCCTACAGTTTTTATTTGTATTTATTTTATTCTTGTGTTTTCCCCCACCCTCTCTCATCGCTCAGGGATTCCAATGGTTACCCCTCTGTGTGTGTCCTACCCCCCCCCCCCCCCCCCCCCCCCCCCCCCCCCAATCCTGACCCAGCCTTACTGGGCTTCCGGCGTGGCTACTCTACTTCCCATGTCCCGGTACCGTAGGAAGGCTGACTGACCATATTTGATCTGCGCCACATCACCCACGACCATGTCTGCCACGGGGATCTGGATGACGGTGCCGTTCCGCACCACAGCGAAGCGTTGCTCCTGCTCGATGCGGCTCTGCAGCCCTCGGAACTGCTTCTCTTTGCTCCAGTCATTGAAGGCTGTCACCAGCACCACGCAGACGACCGACAACAGGATGGCCGCCCCCTCGATCCAGCCGGCCTCCGCCTCGCCATCATCCTCTGTACCGGTGGCCACATTCCCGCACACTGGCCAGAGGGAGGGTAGGGGTCAAGATGGTAATGGGTTGAACTGAGGTCTTCTGTCAATAAGGCTCTACTAAGAAATCCTTAGTCAATGGGGGACTGTATTACGTATGGCTGCCTCCATGTTTCATGTCATCCAGTCATATACTCCACAATGCAAAGTATCTAACTAGCTCTGTTGCTGTTGACATTTGCTACAAAATCTTAGCACTGCTATGTCAGCTAAATGTTCCATCTAATGCTAGCTAGTGTTAAGAAAAATGGTCTTTGATGGAGAATTATGTGGTGTTAGGAATGAGGGGGATATGATAGCGGTCTACATTTTCCTTCCTGTGATTCTCCTTTCATATAAGCTGCTTTTCATTGAAAGAAATAATATATGGGTTAAGCATTGATTGATGGGTATGTGGGAGTGAGTGGGCATGTGTGCACTGGAAGCAGGAACTAAAATCCAATAAGGCTCAGCTGGTGTTCCCAGATGGATGTTGAAGCTTGTGACACACAATGGAATGAGAGAAAAGCTACTCTATGTGAATGCCCATGAACTTTGTTTGTTTTGAAAATCTGTGTTTGTTTTGTCCCTGGACCAATCAACTATGAAAAAACCAACTGTTATCATATCGACCAATGCCCGGTCGTGCCTCGGGAAGGCCCAGACAGAGCCAGCCAAGCCTGTGATCTTTTGTATGAGTTGGTAAGCTAACCCTACTGTTATTTCTCTGTCTTCTTTGAAAACCAGACCATTTATTCTGTTTCCTCGTCTTTTCCTTAATACACTTCAATATTATTGAAATGAGTGAAATTATGGAATTCATATACACAAGAATAATGATTCTTGTAAAGGCAAGAATGACTTGTAATCCTTAAAATCATGACAAGTCAAAGTCCTTCATTCAATCTTTCACTTTGGCAAAAGTATTTAAGTATTTGATATGTACTTAAAGGTGCACTCTGTAGTTTTGTGAGAATCAGATAAATTAATGATTTCTAAGGTATATTTTCATAACTGAATAAACAAACTGTCCTCAGAGGAAACTTGGATCCCTGGAACATTGTTTGAAGTGAGCTAGCCCCTTTCGTGACTTTCGGTTTGCAAGCCTGTGGCTTTTGTGACCGGAGTCACTTGCCCACCCGCCCCGATCACCCAGTAGCGAAACGACCAAGCGTCGTCAAGGGGCTCGCGGTGTGTCAAGAATACATCAGATCTGAATTTCAAAGATACCCAGCGTACAATATGGGTCTAACACAGCTTCACGATGGGGTCTGGAAGCTCGGAGTTGCTAATAAACAGTTTAAAACATTGTTACTCGACGAGTGGTATTTACAGACCGAACGTCCATCTCCGCCGTTGGTGTCACAGCGCATGCGCACCATGCCGCGTTCACGTTACTGGGAAGAAGCGGAAGAACCAGTTTCCGACTGGGAAAAACCATTCACGTCAGCCTCCTAGTGGTAATTCCTACTAGGACATATGGGATTCTTTTATAGACCCCATATCTCCCACTTCGCGTCACGAATTGCGGAAGTATGGATGTGGGCGTTTCATCCATAGATATATATAGAGTCAAAGCGTGAAGGCTTCCTAGTTGTAGCAACGAGATGTCCTCTGGTTCTTCCGCTTCTTCCCAGTAACGTGAACGCGGCATGGTGCGCATGCGCTGTGACACCAACGGCGGAGATGGACGTTCGGTCTGTAAATACCACTCGTCGAGTAACAATGTTTTAAACTGTTTATTAGCAACTCCGAGCTTCCAGACCCCATCGTGAAGCTGTGTTAGACCCATATTGTACGCTGGGTATCTTTGAAATTCAGATCTGATGTATTCTTGACACACCGCGAGCCCCTTGACGACGCTTGGTCGTTTCGCTACTGGGTGATCGGGGCGGGTGGGCAAGTGACTCCGGTCACAAAAGCCACAGGCTTGCAAACCGAAAGTCACGAAAGGGGCTAGAAGTGAGCAAGCTACTGTAGCTGAAACGTTACTATTTCATTGCTGTTGTTTACAAAGGCAGGGCTTACATTTGGTTCACATTGTGATGGTTTGCGAACACAACCTGACGTCTGACCTATGAGTCATGACCTAGTGGGAAATGGCATAAACATTTTCACAAATTTCACTAAAACGAATTTGCTTGTATTTGAAAGTCTATGGTGGGGGGGGAAAAAGCAATGATCTCGATCCTACAAATTAATTGTCGTCGGCTCCTACAATTGTGATCACTCGATTATGCAATAATTGCAGCAGCCCTAATGATGCCATTTACAACAACCATCACCAAGTGATCTGAGCTGAGGATTAGGTGACAGACTTACCATCACTCTCCTCGCCGGGTGGCTGGTAGAAGGACAAACCCAGAGAGATGATGGCAGCGATCTCCAGGATGATGAGTGTCACGTCCTGCAGGGCCTCCCACACCAGATGCAGGAAGGTCTTTGGCTTCTTTGGCGGAATGAAGTTCTGTCCAAACACCTGCGTACGCTTCTCTAGGTCAGTGGGGTTGTCTGAGAGACCTTAGTTGGAGAAGCAAAGGGGAGAGGAAGGGTGTCAAGTCAAATGTATTCATAAAGCACAATTAAAAACAACTCACGTTGACCAAGGTACTGTAACTGAGTTAGCCGGATAATCTTCAGGATAACTTGACATAAGTCAAGCTTTTCGGTTCCACAAAGCAGGCTTGTCTAAATCACTATGGCAACAGATCGAAAAATTTGAAAGTTAGCTGGATATAAGCTGGCCACTCCCTCGGAACAAAATGGCAGCTCCCTTCCTCAGAGATTGATTGATTGAAAACTGTAACAGATTGCAGAATGGGGTACAATACAGTACGGCTCAATACACACAATTGTTAAGGGGATGCAGACGAAGAGAAAGACTTTCGTCTTGTTTACATCAGGGTCCCCCATTTTCAATTCATAATGACATTTATGAAATACACAACATACAGATATACAGATATATATCATGACATTTATGACATACAGATATACAGTACTGTTACATTTGTGACATACAAGATATGAAAATATACAGTACTGTTAAACAGAGATCCTAACAGAAAATATATACATACGAGGGGGAGGAAACTGTACATTGGGAGGGGGTGGGTTGGTGGGAGGGGGTGTTTGGACATTTACGGGGGCCAGTTTCGAATTGCAGCCTCCCGTAGGTGCTCTTTGATCCCATTATACCATTCTGAATAATGTTTTTGCGAGATGATTTCAAGAATGTATTGATTTCATAGAATGTGTAAAATAGGCCTATAATTAAAAACAATAAAAATACATTAAACTGGTAAAAATAAATGCTTTTGAAATGTAAAATAATAGACCTAAAATGCTGATAAATCATATTCAGCCTATGGATTTCCTACATACTGCACAACACCTGTTTGAGCTGCGGGATGAGGCGTGCTTGTCCCACCTCCGATGCCAACTGGATATCAATTGAGGGGGAATACGCACAGCTATCCGTCATTTAGATCTACCTACCTATTTGAAAAAACATTATCTGCACTGACTTATATAAAAAATAAGTACAGATCACGTCTTAATGTGGAGGATGATCTCCGAGTCGCTGTCTCCAAAATTAAACCCAGACTGGACTTGTTGTGCTTCAAGCATATGCCCATCCATCTCATTAGGTGAGTTGAACATTAGCCTTCTAAACGCGCTATATGTATTCATTTTATGGTTGTTTGATTATTGTGTTATTTTGTGTAGTTATTGTGCATGTTAAAAGCCTCCAATGCGTGCGTGTGAACGTTTGCATGTTTCAACCACCTCCTATAATAGTGGGGGTTGCGGCTCTCTGACACCGTTATTTCGGGGGGTTGCGGCCTGAAACCTTTGGGAATGATGTATTTATATATTACATGATACCTAAGCGCATACAGTACAGATATCCTCATAAGTATCTATTAATTTGTATCAATTAGATACTCTTTGGGCTTGTTTTTATCTACTTATTCTGAAAGAGTTGAAATAATTATTTTCGCTAGCAAGATCTCATTCGATTATTCATTCCATTAAGCCTATTGCCAGCAGGCACATTTAAATAAATATAATCTGATTGATTGGGGTAATGAGTGACTTAAAATTTGCCTATAGATATTGTTGAATGTCGGATATTGCGTATTGGCTAGACATCATAACCTGGACTATACAGTATATAGAGAGAAGGAATAAAACGCTGTGAGACAGGATTCGTGTATCAAGGAAGCAACATTTTTATTTGTGAAGGTCGCTCTTATATACACACACTCAGCTGGTCGTAATGAGTCAATCACTCAGCTGGTGTCAATCAGTCAATCACTCTGAATGGATGACGGGAGAGCACACTCATTATTGTCAACACCCCCACTTGCTATCCTACTGACCTATCTAAACTGGAGAAGGAAAAATAATAACAAAAACAATTTAATAACAATCAGTTATTGTAACACTTTTACATCCCATTAAACAAACGAAGGCCGTCATTGATATGGTTTCTCTCCTGAGTGAAACAAGAACATAAGTCATTAGATTTCATTATTTACACAGTCCGTTTTTTCACTGGCACTCTTTTATAACTTTTGAAATAAACAAGAAAAACAAAAAATGTGACCACTTGGTCACTACTCACACTGATGTGGTTTCTCTCCCAAACATAACCTTTGAGAACCTATTTAGTTTGTCCTTAGTTGCTGGTTTGGTAAATACATCAGCCACCATTTGATCTGTGGGACAGTATCGCAAACAGATCTGTCCATTTAGTACTGTAGATCTGATAAAATGGTACTTTATGTCTGTGTTTGCATCTTTGTCTGCGGACTGGGTTCTTAGCTAATGCTATGGTTCCCTGATTGTCCTCATGGACAATGGGTGGTGCTTACTTACACATATACATGCATCCATATGTGTCAGCAGTTGTACCAGGTGTAAACACTCTTGGGTGGTTGCAGCTAGTGCCATGTACTCTGCTTCACATGTGGACAATGCCACCGTCTGTTGCTTTTTGGTCTTCCATGAGACCAATGGACCAGTCTCATGTAGACTAACACAGTACCCTGTTGTGCTGCGTCGGTCTGTGACATCTGCTGCCCAGTCCGCATCACTGTAAGCCTGTAACCTCAAATCAGAATTACACTTCTTGTAACACAACATTTTATCACTGGTGCCCTTTAAGAACCTCAATACATGTTTGACAGTAGCCCAATGTTCCTCAGTTGGTTTGTTAAAATACTGAGACAGTTTACTCACTATGAAACACAGATCTGGCCTAGTACACATAGTAAGATAGATTAGGCTACCGACCACCTCTCTGTACCGGGTGACATTGTTCATTATTCCTGCCCCTTCAGTGTAATCGAGTGCCCGCTCACATGGTGTTGATCTGGGTTTACAGTCCTGCATGTCAAACCTCTCTAGCATGTTCTTTACACATTGCTTCTGTGACATTGTCACACATCCATCGCACTGTTCAAAGTCGATTCCTAGGAAGTGTGTCAATCTGCCCATATCCTTCATCTGAAATTTCTTTGTGAGCATCTCTTTTACAGCCTTCATTGCATTCTCATTACTGGCTGCAAGAACCAAATCATCAACCCATATAATCATGATTACCTTCTCATGCTCAGTTTCTCTTGTATATACACAGTGATCAGCAGGGTTTTGCACAAATTCATTCACAATTAGATAGTCATGTAACATGTTGTTCCAATTCCGGCCAGACTGTTTTAGACCATACAGTGACTTCTCTAGTTTACACACCAATGTCTCTGTGCCAGATGCATGTTCATAACCCTCTGGCTGTTCCATGTATATCTCATAATCTATCGGTGCATGTAGGTAGGCAGTTTTAACGTCCATCTGATTTAAAATCAAATTTTCTTGTCAGGTCGGCTGTGGGAGAAAAAATCTCTCCATAGTCAACACCCCTTTTCTGACTGTAGCCTTTAGCAACATATCGTGCCTTGTATTTATCTGTACCATCTGCATTTTTCTTGATAGCATACACCCATCGACCCCCCACTGCAACTTTGCCCTGTGGCAAGTTGGTCAAAGTAAATGTACCGTTCTCTCTCAGTGATTGCATTTCATCCTCCATGGCTCTGACCCATTCCTTTGATTCGGGTGACTTCACTGCATCACTGTAAGTTAAAGGTATGTTACACAACATTTTGTAACAATAATCAACATTAACCTGTGTCTGGGCTTGACTTACTTCATATACACTATCACCAAAATAATCTGGCTTCTTCCGGTCCCTAGAAGGATAGCGTGGAGACTCCTGTTTGACCTCCTGTTCCTCCCTAGCCTGATCCTGGCTGTTCTCTGGCCTGGTCACAGTAATCTGCTGTTTAGCAGTCTCTGGACTAGCATCCATTTGTTTGCTTGTGCTAGCCCTAAGTGGCCCACCAAAATCCTCATCATCTATGGATATCTCAGTCTGTGTCTGCTGCTCACCTACTGTTTTTGGCATAAATTTGACCAGCCTGTGTTTCCTCACCTTTCCACTGTCGGGGTAGAAAACCAGGTAAGCTGGGCTCTTCTTGTCATGCCCGACAAAGAAGCCCTTCTCACTCCTAGGGTCTAACTTTTTCTTGTGCTGTCTGTAGGCATAACACAGAGTTCCAAACTTCTGCATCCTAGACATATTAGGACATTTCCCTGTCAGCAGCATGTGAGGTGTCTGTTTAGTGCGATTGTTAAAACATCTATTCCTTACATGAGCTGCAGTCTGTACTGCATAAGGCCATAATGCTTTTGGGAGCTTGCTCTCTAATAGCATGCATCTAGCCATGTCGAAAAGAGTCCTAAACTGGCGTTCTGCAGTACCATTCTGATGTGGCGAATATGGTGATGACGTCTCATGCTTTATACCATTTTTCCTCAGTAGCCCTTGGTACTCTTTACCAGTGTATTCTGTACCATTATCAGACCGGATGCGTCTGATCCTCCCATATGAGGCGGTGTCAGCTATGAACTGCTCTGTTGCTTGCACAGTATCACTCTTATGCTTCAGATGATAGATAAACACAGTACTTGAGTAGTCGTCAGTAAACGAAAGTGTAAATCTATGCCCATCTATGGACACTGGGTCAATAGGACCTGCTAGGTCTGTGTGCACCAACTCTAGAACCTTTTTGGCTCTCACATCAGGCTTCCTGTTGAAGCTTTGTACAAACTTTCCCTGAGTGCACACTTCACAGTTCAGTTTAGACTTGTCAATTTTCCCTTTAATAGTCATACCATCAACAATAGGCTGGAGTTTCTCAACATCAGCATAATTGCAGTGTCCTAGAATTTCATGCCATGTCTGTATATCAAAACAGCCCTTGCTCTGATCACATTGGTCATCCACCATGGGCAAATAATACAGCCTATTATGCTCATGGATGTGAAATTCAGTACCGTCTCTGTGCTGTAGGACGTCTTCTCCTTGTCTGAAGATCACAGTGGCTCCAGTACCAGTGGTGGCTGCTCTCACAGAGAAGATGTCCTGCGGGAATGAGGGGATGTACAGCGCCCCTCTCAGTGTTGTAGTCAGTCGCCTGCCTCTGCTGTCAATCAAGCACACCTCCGCGTCCCCTCTGCGCTCTGCGACCCCGTTGCTCCTTGTGCCGTCAGCCAACTCCACGCAGTGAGACTCGGCCTGGAATCCGTCATCGAATACCTTGAACTTGGCCAGGTCGGTGATTATATGCGCAGTCGCACCGGTGTCCACCATCAGGCCCTTCTTCTTAACACCACGTCCTGGATCGCCTTCCCTCGTCAGAAACGCATATGTGTTTTTGTCATGACAACTCACTTTCACAGACACGCCTCGCACATCGTTCTGCTCCTGTCTCCGTCTGCAGGTCGCCCCTTGATGTGTGGAGCTTTTACAGTGGTGACACCACAGCTTGCGTCGACAGGTCCTTCTCATATGCCCACTTTGGCCACATCTGTAGCATATAATGTCTGTACGCTGTGCGCTCTGAATGCGCGGGCTCTGGGCATTCTGTGCACCCCGGTCAGACAGGGCTTGGGCTCGCATAACATTGTCATCCGATGTGGTAACGCGCATTTTCTCAGTGTCCTCAAAACTCCTGAGCTTAGTTTTAAACTCAGAAAACACTATAGTCTCATCACTCTGTGTGACATGTATCGCAAAGGGTTTAAATGCCTCGGGCAGTCCTTTTAATACCATAGCCACGAGTAGACTATCACTCAAAATCTCATTTGCGTTTCTCAGTGCAGTTATTGCCCTTTCTGCCCGAATTACATAGTCAGTCACCGTTTCACTGCTAGACTTGTGCAGTGTAGTCAGCTCTATATAGAGACTGATAATCCTTGGCTTCCCTGAACCTGCATAATAATTGCGCAATATTCCGATGGCTTTCCGCCCATCATCAGACGCTTCTCGCATTACCAGCGATAAACTCTTATCGTCCAGAAACTGGATGAGCTCTGCGTATATCAATGCGTTTTTCTCACCATCTTCTCTCAACTCGACAGCAGACGCCTCGTCAGGGAGATCCGTTTCGAGAGTGTCCTTTAGTCTCTGTAGCCGGAGATGGCCCATGAACTTAGTCTCCCACAGTTCATACTTTTGTTCATCTCCGTCAAACGCTAGACGAGACCAACGCGAATTCCCTTCCGATTGTCTGGTCGTCATGATTCTAGCGCTCTGGGCCCATAACCTGTTGAATGTCGGATATTGCGTATTGGCTAGACATCATAACCTGGACTATACAGTATATAGAGAGAAGGAATAAAACGCTGTGAGACAGGATTCGTGTATCAAGGAAGCAACATTTTTATTTGTGAAGGTCGCTCTTATATACACACACTCAGCTGGTCGTAATGAGTCAATCACTCAGCTGGTGTCAATCAGTCAATCACTCTGAATGGATGACGGGAGAGCACACTCATTATTGTCAACAGATATGCATTTAACTTGTCAGCGATATATTCTACAATCTGTTAATAAAGTTTTCAATCAATCAATCAATCAATCAATCAATGCCGTTAGAAAATCATGGTTTTCTGGGATCAACACCTCCCCCTTTTCAGGTAAAACGACCACATGCAATTATCCTGATTACTGAAGTCTGGTTCGAATTAACGAGACTGAATCAGCCTTCTAGAAACCAAGATAGCCTGACTTCAATCATCGGGTTAATTTAAGATGGCTAATGGTACTTTTGAACTACTTAGTTGAACCAGGTACGGGGAATGGGGCCCAGGGCAGGTAGTAAAGCCACAAGAAAAAAATACTAAAAACAGAAAGAGCTCACAAAGAGGGCGATAGTGGCTCAGGAGGTAGAGCGAACATCTGGTAATCAGAAGGTTCCCTGTTAGATTCCGGCTCCTCCTGGCAGCGTGTTGAAGTGTCCTTGAGCAAGACACCTAACCCCTAACTGCTCCCGATGAGCAGGTTGGCATGCACCATCGGTGTGTGAATGGGTGAATTTGAGGCATAAATTGTTAAGTGCTTTGGATAAAAGCACTATATAAATGCAGTCCATTTACCATTTACCAAAGGCATCAATATACACAGTAGTGCATAGGCACAAATCAACACATTAAAAACAACAGATCGTAGGCATACAGTAGGTACAAGACACTGCATCAGGGGGTTCCAAAGGCTAGAGAATAAATGTGTGTTTTGAGCCTGGACTCAAAGGAATCAACAGAGGATAGAGAATAAAGGTGTGTTTTGAACCTGGACTTAAAGGAATCAACAGAGGATAGAGAATAAAGGTGTGTTTTGAGCCTGGACTTAATGGAATCAACAGAGGGGGAAGATCTGACAAAGAGGAGGATGCTGTTCCATAGTCTGGGGGCTGCAACAGCAAAGACGCGGTCACCCCTGAGCTTAAATTTAGAATGTGGGACTGATAGTTATTTTTTGTTCATTAATATCTAATATCTTATATCTAAGCTCCTCTGGTCAAAGCATGATCGTCTCCCCCACTCTGGAATGTGCAGGCTGTAGGGTCCAGTGACGAAGCCAAGCCAGGCACCCAGGCCATGCACCCAAAAATACTTTGACCTGATGACCTGTCTGCTTTGGTCAGCAGGATTTTGCCACGACACACTGGCACCAACACAAAGTTGGACTGAGACCATGCCTGTCGGATCATCCATTATTAACCACCTCCCTATATATGGAACTCCCACATAGTATAAATGCCATGGTTGTTTTTCATTCTAGAGGCTCTTAGCCCCGTGGAGGGCTGGTCTCCAGGACTGTTCCTCATTCTCTGTGTTCCTGTCAATAAAATCCATCGATTGAATTCACCTTTGTCTCCTGAATCTCTGTCCAGCTGGCTCATACATGTCAATCCCGCAAGAACTCCGCTTTTTGATACTATCAGGGCGGCCAGGAGCCCCAAGTCAGCCGATCTGAGGGACCTGGTGGTGGAGTAGGGGGTTACAAGATCTGCGATGTAGGAGGGAGCCTTAACCTGTTAAGCATTGGGCGGCCCAACGGTGGGCCATTGTGCACTTCACGGCACTTTGCAGCACTTCGCGGCACTTTGCAGCACTTTGCCCTCGTCTGTCGGCTTCAGGCTGTGTTATTGCCAATCAACCAACACATTGTTGGAAAGCTAAAATGGGAGCCATTTGATTGATACCCTACCCGACCCATTACGTGGTTCCAATCTCGGGTTACAAGACCAAACAACCAATGAGCGTCAGTTTCGGACAAGTGACCAAGTCCGGTTTCGCCTGGCCCTGAACGGACCAGTCACCTCTGACGGTGAAAATTATTGACCGTTTTTGTAGTCAATACAATTCTGGAGGTAGCGGTATCTCACATGAGGGATGATTACTACGATAAAGGGAGAGAAGAAGACGAAGAAGAGAGAATTACTCGCTCGTGCATCGAAATGTATTGCAGTGGACGGCCATTTTGGATAAGCATACCAAATTATTACCGCTACAAACATGAGAATGTGTAAAGCACTCATTTTCCATGGGATTGTTATCAACTTTGGACCTGTACTAGATAATACTTCAGGCTATGGACCCATTGTGTTTTCCAGCTCATACATCTCAGCTGGAACTCTTTTGCAGTCATCTGTTTGCAAACTATTTCAGTGTGTTCAAACCTCTGTAACTCTATTACATTAGCACTGATTCTACCTGTTGTGGAAGAAAATTCAGAATGTTTCCTCAAAAGAGACCAGACTCATGCATGTTCAAGAATAAATCTTAAATTACTTTGGCTATGCAATTGACAGGCGTTTTATGCAAAACTAGCCCGATGTTTGCCCGATGTATAAGAGGTTAAAAACAAACAAGGATGCAGCGATATGAAGATTTTGGCCAATACTGATAACCGATATCAACATTTATGGCCAATAACCGGTATTACCGATGTCGATATTATCTCTATAAATAAAACAGATTTCTGTGATAATACAATTTTGTATAGTATGTGTACAATGTATTTTTGTACATACTGAAACAATGTTTGCCACATTTTCACATGCAAGTAATGTTACACAAACAAACTGCGTGCCTAAAAAACACACACACACAACTGCAGCTAGACAAAGAAATAATCATCAGTTGTTCACATCGACCCAGTTTTGCGCATTGGACCGATACCGGTATATGAAAAAGTCACTGATAACGGCCGATACCAATATTGTCACAGATATACTGTGCATCCCCATACTGTACTGTAGGTTGATGTATTTATCTTTGATTCATTCTCTGTATATGAATGAATGAATAACCTCATAATATATAGCACTTCTCTAGTCATAGAGGATACAAAGTGCTTGTGTGATAAGGGTAACTTGACACCAGCATACATATACAATGGCTGAAAGCATCGGGAGACAAGGATCGATACCTTCCATTTAAGGAGAGGAATGAACCTGAGCGTTGAGGAAACCCCTGCTCTTTACCACAGAGAGCTGGCTTCTCTAGCAGCTGTAGTGAGTCGGGACCTCAGTTTAACGTCACATCCGAAGGACGGCTTTCACTAAATGCCCTTTGGCAGCTCTTCATGCTCTAATGCCCTGATTGAACGCAGACAGTCCGAAGATTAATGAGAATATAGTGGAGTGAGGCTGCAGGCAGGGTGGTCATCCGCCCCCCATTCCCCTTTTGTTACCAAAAACACCCTTGTCTTTAGTTATAACCCAGTACCAACAAATGAAAACATTTAAATATGTTTTCCATTTATTGAGCTAACTACATACATACATACATACATACATACATACATACATACATACATACATACATACATACATACATACATACATACATACATACATACATACATACATACATACATACATACATACATACATACATACATACAGCACTAAATACATATTTATATTTTGGTGCTAAATACCCTTTTTTCCACGGCTAGAGAGCCACGTCATTATGTCTGTTTACATCGCTTTTCCAGCAACCCTAGAGCCAACTTCAAGCACAACAACAACAATGGCGTATAGGCTGTGCTGATATTCAGGATAACAGCACGACCTTGAGTGTGATATTGCTTTTATACAAAAGTTCTACAATCGCTATTTATTATATTATATATTATATTATATTAACCTGAAGATTTAAGCAGATTATAATTTATATTATCTATTTGGCACCGCCAACACAAATATTTCTGCAACTGGACTGGGACAGGACTGTTGCCAAGCCTCCCTTAGCTACAAAGCCAGTAGCAAGTTCTGTTCCATTAGGGGCTCTGCTTGGCATCACACTGCACTATCTCGCGTACGTGCACGCGCACTGAATAAATTCCACAAATGTACCTTTAATACCAGTATTAGTCTGACCACACCCCTCATCAGCTTACCTTCATAAGCAGGTGTGTGGTCACCTGCTCTCCTCCTTCTCGCTTTCACCACAAGGAAGTGCCTCGGTAGTACCCCACTTGACGTGTTGTTAGTTGAAAAGAGTTGTGACGGGTTTACATTGTGCTTAATTTTTTCTTCTCTCACATCTGTTGTACAAGAAAAAGTTGGGTCATAATGTATTCCGCGGAGAGTAGACCCGCTAGACCTACTCTTCACCAGCGGTTCTCCATTCCCGCCTCCGTCGTGCGCCTCGGTGCTGGGCTGTTGCCACTTTCGTGGTTGCCGACCCAGCCCGGGAGACTGCCGGTGGATAGTTTGCCTCACCGAAGAGCCGAGGGTTCGGTGCCGTCGCTCCGGCGATGGCCTGATCTCGACTCTGGTTCCTCTGATTCTGGGGAATCGCCCGTTGGTGAACGGGGGGTTGTCTTGGAGCCAGAGGATTTGCGACGCAAACTTCTCGCGTCTGCCCGTTCACGTCGCAAGATGGTAGCATGCAGGCGCGAACGGCCTGGGTTTGGGGAACTGCTGGAGACCAGCGAAGATGCGTCCGGCTCTGGATTTCCAATGGAGACTGAGGACTTCATGGACGAGGCGGACGGGTTTTTGTATGAGGGCCCCGTGGAGGAGAGTATCCCTCCTCAGGAGACCCCGGAGGGGGGGGAAATGGCTCCATGGGGCGCCCTGTTCGAGGATGTCGAGGAACCACCTTGGCCTCATCAGCAGGATGCCCTACTGTCGGCCACATCAGACTGTGGCTCCTTGACCAGTCGCAGCCTGCTGTATGTGAGGGATGCGGAGTCGGTGGAGGAAGGTTCGCAGGGGGAACTGCGGGCCTTGTTTCCCGAGCTCATGGCGGTAGCCGCCGCCGCAAACGGCGTGCCGCTGCCGCTGCCATTGCCTGCACCTGTCCCTGATGACCTCATAGGCCATCCCTGGCAGCGTTCCCCAGTGAGAGGGGTGGACGTTGTCTACCCATTTTTCCCATCGATGGGGGCCTATGTTCGTCGGGGTCAGGCGGTGTCCAACATCATGGGACTAACTCCCGCCTACGTACCAGTTACGCGGGTGTCGGGGTTGGTCAAAGGTATGGGGGAGGGCGTGCCTCGGCTTGACAGTCCGATGGCCGCGCTCCTCTGTCCGGATATGGTGTGGGAACCCCTATGCAAGCCGGTCCTCCAGGGGAAATCGGCTAGGCGATTGGCTTATTGGGGTGACCAGTCATTCATCGCTGGTACACAATCGCTAGCTGCGGCGTCTAACATCGCCCACCTGGCTAGATTTGTATCGGGGATAATGACGGGCGGCACGGATCTGAACGAGGTGAAATGCGATCAGATCACCCAGGCTGCGGGAGCTGTCCTGCACCTTTCCCAGGTGCTGGCCATAGCCATGGGGAAAGTGCGCGCCCTGGCCACCCTGGGCCAGCGTCACCTTTGGCTGGAGCAGGCCCGTGTGCCAGAGAAGAAGAGAGCTCCTCTTCTGACGGCCGCCCTCTCCGACGCTGGCCTATTCGGGAAGGCCCTGCGGTTGATGTCCTCAACATGCAGAGAGATGGCAGAGGAGAGGTCCATTCTCCAACCCCATTTTCCGCCTCCCGTCCTTGCCGGTGGAGTCAGAAGGCTTCCGCGACGTCGAGCTGTCTCCGTCGCCGCTACGCCGTTAAGTGACTTTTTCCCCTCTGTGTCCCCTCTCCTCTACACCCTCCCCGGCCCCTCTATGATTTTGTGCCTTGAAACACTTTATTTAGTTTAATAAAAAAGTTCCCCGATGTGAGGGGGACTGTGTTTTGGCCGAACAAACTGTGTGTTTCTTCAAACAATTCATATGGTGGGGTTGTGTATATATGAATCTGCCCTTTTACGTTGTGGGATGAGTCGTGTTGTGTTACGAGGTTAAGCAAGGTCTGCAACGTACACTCGGTAATAGGTTCTATAAGCTTGATGCTCCACATGCAGGTAGAAACTGGTGTTATTCCATTGCTTGATCTAAGTATATGTGTTTCACAATGCTGTGTTGTTTAGTTGCAGTAATACTCGTACACACACATTTCACGGCCTAGCCATTTACTCTCGATCAGCGTTTTTTCCTATGTACGACATAGTCAACGGGTGTAGGATTCACGCACAGGCGACTTGTGTTTTGTTGTAAAACCTGTTCACATTTTTGTGGGTAGCGGGCATTGTATTAGCTTTTGCTATGCATTGCTTTCTACCGGAGGTTTTTCAAGATGGCTACGGTTGTTTTTCTGTGTGTAGGGATAAAGGGTGTTTTTTCGGGAGGGGTGTCGAATAAACCCCTCCTTTTTCCCACTTGATTGGTTTAGGGGATTTTTGATCTCTTCAAAAATCGACGACCGGTGGGTCGTCTTGGCGGGGGGGGGGGGGGAGGGTTATTCTACCGACTCCTATTACATGACAGGAGCCGGCAGGTTTCCCCGCCCGTTGTAGCGGTGTTGCTATGGCGACGCCTTCCATGAGTTGGTGTCTTAAAGGTGTCGAGTTTAGGGCGTAGGGCTCACAGTTCTGCTGCGCCCGATTTATGTCAACTTGAGTCGGTTGGTCACGTGACTCACAGTTGGCATATCTTTTTCATGACTATGATCTCATGTGGGAAGGTGTTTCTGGGAGGGTCTGGTCTTACACTCTGATTAAAAAGAGTGACTGGATTAAAATCATGTGAAAACAGGTTTTTTACTCCCAGCTGTGCAGTTGGGTCATACGGGTGATGCTTTTTCTTTATTATTATAAAGAGTTGGATGTGTCTATATGGATTGGTAATGAGGGTCCCTGATGGAAACAAGACTAACGTCTTTCTCAGGTCTGCCTCCCCTTAACCAATTGGGTGTATTGCCGTACTGGGTTGTACCCTTTCTGCGGTCTGTTGGGTAAAATTTTTCATTCATTCATTCATGGAGTTGATTGCATCTCGCCCCTCTTGTCGTTCCCCTGGGCGTCTTGGGGATTCAATAAGGTGGTCTAAACAGCCTATTGTTGATGTGGGTATGTCAAAACGCACACATAGTGCTAGCTCAGGATGTTCTTTTGGGGCATTGGCTGACTGGCGCTCCTTGATTGCTTGGGGTTGAAACAGCGTTTTTATGAAGCAATTGGGATGGGGGTTTTTCCTCTTCCGACACCCTGTGTGGTTGTCGATGGGTTCCCGTTCATGTCAGGGGATGATAACGGAATGGGTCTGGACATATGGGGAAGGGTCTCACGCCCTAGGGGTGGGCCACCGGGCGCGGTTCGTACCGAAACGTCTGGGTGGCGCCTTCTTTTTATGTTGGGATCAACACGCATATCTGCCCCTTCTCCTGGGGTTGGCAGGTCGGCGTGATTAGGGCACGGGACTGGTTCTGGTCGCGCTGGTCCAGATCAGTTGCACCCGTTGTCCGCTGGGGATGCAGATCTGCTGTTCTGGTACCCTGAGGGACTTGGGTTTTTTTCAGGGGGATAAAATGCTAGGTCGGTCCGGGTGTCACAGGGTTGAGCATTATGGAACCCTTGTTGGGTGCGTTGTATTCTGCACTGTCGTAATGGCTTACGGCCGTGCCAACCTGTACGCGCCCGATCTCGTTGGATCTCGGCCGCTGTGCAGGTTGGTCTTGGTTGGTACTTGGTTGGGTGACCTCCTGGGAATACCGAGTGCGGGGTGCTGGGGCTGGTCTTCCATTTTTTACGCTCTTCTCTTGCGCTTGGCGCAGAGGGGCCTGTTGGGGTGGTTTTAACCTCCTCGGGGGACCCTGTGCTCCCCGTATCACCGGGCCCGGTCCGGGGTAATGTTTCGTTGACCCGTAGGCCCGGGATAGCCCTGTTGGAAACCAGAACGCGGGCTGCGGCAGTGCCGCAGGTGTGTTTTTGGGGTTTCTTTCCTGAGGGGTTATGGGACCAACCATTGCATGGGGTAATGCCTAGGTGGTTGGTTCTCTGGTGTGTTGCTGCAGTGTCAACTCCCGGTTTCTCCGGTTGAGGGTGCCCCTGCACGTTCATGACGTCTGCCGATCGTATCGGCCTTCTCTATGGAGGCTTGGTTATGCGACAGCGCCAGCATACGCCCCTTCCGCCGGGGCGGCTGTGTTCAGCTGTCCTTTCTGGCGCCTGCCTCATCCGCAGTCTCCAGGCTTGGGTTGACAGCCTGTTGCCTGGTCTTTTTTCCCGGTGCACTGCCTGCTTCCGTTGGTTAACTCTTGTGTGTTACGACCATGCTGTCTGCCTGTTGCAGGGCCTGTGTTCCAGGCGGTGTACTGTTGGGGAGGACAGGGCCCGCTCGGCTGAGGGGCCTTTGTCCGAATACGCTGGCGATGTGGGGGGCGGGGTCACTAGGTGCCCACCTGGTGGGGTCTTGATGCTGGCATCATGGACTTCTCCGGGCCCCCATTCCAGGGAGTCCAGTCCTTTTGGTGGGTCTGGGTCTTCCTTCGCGCTCCGCTGCTACGGCCTTGCCACGGGGTTGGGTTTGCCCTTGATCCCGTGATTCTGGGGGCAGTAACGAGGTTGTTTCCTACGTTCGTTCCCGGGTGGCATGCGGGTTGTGCGTGGGTGTAGTCGTGGGGTCAAGCCACGGTCTGCTCACCCTGTGCGTTGAGTTGCTTGAGTGCCTCTTCGCGCGGTCGGGTCCGTCGCCCTCTCGGTAAACCTCTAATAGGGAGGGTGCCCTCCATTAGGGGGGGTCGGGGGGGCTCGGCCCTCCCTGTTCTGTTGGTTGTGGGGGGCCTTCAGCGGGGTGTATTTGTCAGCCAGCGGCTCCGCTTGGCCTCCCTTTGTGCAGTGTGATGCCAAGCAGAGCCCCTAATGGAACAGAACGTTAGGTTATGGCTATAACCAAGTTCTGTTAATTAGGGGTGACGCTTGGCATCAGACGGCCGCTGCAGCCCTTGACCTCACCTTGTGGTGAAAGCTTGGGAAGGAGGAGAGCAGGTGACCACACACCTGCTTATGAAGGTAAGCTGATGAGGGGTGTGGTCAGACTAATACTGGTATTAAAGGTACATTTGTGGAATTTATTCAGTGCGCGTGCACGTACGCGAGATAGTGCAGTGTGATGCCAAGCGTCACCCCTAATTAACAGAACTTGGTTATAGCCATAACCTAACGTTAACGTTATATAGCTGATAGCGGGGGCGCCGGGACCAGGGGAGATGGGGCAGCCTGCAGGGGTGGCATTCCTGTTGCCGTGCACAGCGGTGTGAGTGGCGTGCATCACTTAAGTCTGCATGTTTACATTGCACTACTTTTATTGTCTTTTATACCTATTGATATGTCTGCAATTTATGCATTGTTTTTTATTCTGTCAATTGTGTGCTGATTGTATGCCTGTTCATTTTATACTAATTGCTGTGGGGCACTCTGGACTGCAGTCCATGTGTGAAAAAAATACTATATAGATAGTTAATATTTATTATTGTTATTTATTATTGTTATATTGTAGAAATGTGTGAATTGGAATGTCTGTAAAGTCTCGACGACATTGAAAATGAGAGTGACCTCAATTGTCTTTTCGAGAATAAATAAAGGGTTGAATGAATGAATGAATGATCAATTGTGTTAGTATGGACGGTTGGCCAACCCGGAAGCACCACAGCTGGATTCGATCCCACTGTCTCTGTGGTAGTAGACCGACGCTTATATTTTTTGGCCTCTGGCCCATGGACTATTAGTCCGCTGCGCTACCCGGCCGCCCAGAGTTGCCTATTTTCAATTCATTATAACTAGGGCTGTCAGTTTATCGTGTTAATTAGATTAATTAATTACAAATTATCACGTTATGAAAATTATCTCAAAATTTATTAAAAAAACTAAACTTTTTTTTAATACATATATATATATATTTTTTATCTCATTCATTCCATAAGAATGTAGAATACACATTTACAGACTTTTTTTAATATGGTCCATTTGCATGTTCTTGGTATCTGATTCTAGGGACATCTATGGATCTCAGGGAATGTATTCCCAGTGTCAGAAATACTGTGTCTGTTACTAGGCTTGAGTAAATTGTAATGAACCAAATGAGAATATCAATAATTTTTTTTTATTATCTTTGACTGTGAATAACACCATGCTAAAATTGACCAGACCTGAAAAATCTAAGCAAATTAATAAATGTAAGATGATTAAACAGAATTCTGCCATCCGGACACATGCAATTTGAAATATGATTATAGAATATAGAATATCAGGCATAAAATGGTTATGCGATTAAAATGCGATTAATTAGATTAATTAATTAAATTACAAATCCTGTAATTAATTAGATTCATTGTTTTAATCGCCTGACGGCACTAATTATAACATTTATGACATACACGACATACAGATATACAGTACTGTTACATCCAGACATTTATGACACACAAGATATACAAATATACAGTACTGTTTATTTACAGACAGAGTTTCTAAAAGAGAATATATACATTTGAGAGGGAGGAAACTGTACAGGGGGGGGGGGTTGGACATTCACCGGGGCCAGTTTCGAATTAAGGCCTCCTGTAGGTGCTCTTTTAGAGTGGTTTTGAAGGTGGTAGGGATTCACATTATTTTACGGCTGTGGGTAGGGCGTTCCACATTGTTGTGGCATAATTGCGACATGTGTTTAGTCCCTTGTTTGAGCCGAATCTGGGTTGAACATGATTTGTGGAACTCCCTCTGGTGTTGTGGTCGTGGTGTTCACTGACCTTTGGGAAGTAGTTCGCCATGTACATGGGTACCTTAGTGGTGTAGTGTATCTTCTAGACCAGGCCCATTGCAAGTTTCTGTACTCTAAGCCATCATAGGTTGTCAAAATGGGCAGGGGTGAGGTGGGTTTTAGGAGTAAGGTCAAGCAGTAGTCTGACCAGTTTGTTTTGTGATGTTTGTAATCTTGTTTTAGTGCCTTTGGGGTGCTTTGGTACCATGAGCTGCAAGCATAGTCGTAGTACCCTTGAATGAGTGCTCCTGTTAGAGTCTTCAGGGTAGTCTTGTTTACCAGAGAGATCGGTACAAGAATCTTGTTCGTTGGTTGACTTTTTTGATTACATTGGTTGCCATTTTGTCACAGGAAAGATTTGCCTCTAGGATGGAACCCAGGTATGTAACTTCATCTTTCCTTGTGACAATATTGTCACCCACTGTAACAGAGAAGACGTTGGCCTTGCTGAGTTTGTTATTTGATCCAAAGAGAATGGACTCAGTTTTACCCAGGTGTAATGATAGTTTCCTATCAGCGAGCCAGGTACAGATTCTGCCGAGTTCAGAGCTGAGGGCTTTTTCAACCTGCAACTTGTCCCTGTCAGAGACCAGCAGGGCTGAGTCGTCTGCGAACAGGAACAAGTTGCGAACAGGAACAAGCTGATGACATGTCAATTGCATAAATTAGGAACAGTAACGGTCCTAGTATGCTTCCTTGTGGAACACCACAGCTCACTGGGAGGGGGGGGGGGGGATAGTGTACCGTTTACCTCCACCATCTGTTTTCTCCCCTCCTCCAGGTAAGATTGCATCAAGCTCACTGATGAACTATCAAAACCAATTGCTTTTAGCTTGTCAATCAGAATGGAGTGATTGACAGTGTCGAAAGCCTTTTGGAGGTCCAACATGACCATGCCGCAGTATTTGCCCGTGTCCACCTCTTGTTTGATGTGGTTGTTCAAATAGAGAAGGCATGTGTCAGTGGAGTGGGATGTTCTGAAGCCAGATTGTAATTCGTAGATTCTTTTTTTCCCCCGCAAGGTACTTTTCTACCTGTTCGTAGAAAAATGTTTCCATGACTTTCGAGATGGAGGTAAGAAAAGAAAAAGGGCGGTAGTTGCCTGGGTCTAATTTGCTGCCTTTTTTGTGCAGAGCGGTCACTCTCAAAATGTTTAAGTCTTTGGGGACATATCCCTGTTTTATTTAAGCATTACATCACACGCAGGAGTGGTTTGTGACCAATAAACCATGCCTAGGGGTGGTTGTTAGGCCCGAGGCGCAGCCGAGGGTCGTTAGACCCCCCTAGGCATGGTTTATTGGTCACAAATCACGACTGCACGTGGTGTAAAGCTTTTATACAACTGCCAGATTCATCCAACCTTATTTCTATACAATAAACACACATTAATCGAAGATTTATTGAAAAAACCATCCGCCAGAAAAAGTAGTTCCCACAACTCCATGTGGAAGCAGCTTGAAGTGCATCCAACCAAACTAACACATCCAACTGTGTATTATTGGAATGATTGAGAGAAGTTGCCTCATGTGGAAGCAGCATGAAGTGCATCCAACCAACTAACACATCCAACTGTGTATTATTGGAATGATTGATTGAAAATTTATTAAAACGTTTTCTTTGCCCTATAGGAAAAAAACGTTTTCTTCGCCCTATTTTTTTATTTATTTCTTTTAGCCTAAACTTAACCAGTTGGAAACCAGGGGTACAGTAATAAAATTAGCAATCAACCAATCAATCAATTCAATAGACCATGCTCACTTAAAACAGCGCTGCTTCTCTCTCAGTCTGACTCCCCCGCTGTTGCAGACAGGAGTGTGTGTGTGTGTGTGTGCGTGTGTGTGTGTGTGTGTGTGTGTGTCACAGTGTGTGTGTGCGTGTGTGTATGTGTGTGTGTGTGTGTGTGTGTGTGTGTGTGTGTGTGTGTATGTGTGTGTGTGTGTGTTTGTGGGTACGCCAGCGTCGGACAGTGTGAGAGAGAACGCTGCAAGAAAGTAGGAAGGAAGAAATTTAAATCAATCAATTAATCTATCAATCAATCCGCGATTTTTCTTTTGTTCTAGATTGAGTCAAGACCCATCAATTACATCATCCAACATTGTTTAAAATACTAACACATTCCCCTTGACAGAATCGCTTCATATTTAGTCGTTATGGTGCTTTCAACATAACCATTTGATCTCCGCGATCCTGTTTTCTCCCGGAGTGAGCCGGGGAGGCAGTGGCGGACTGGGACACAGATTCAGCCCGGGACATTCAGACGCGCCAGCCCACACACCGGCCCACGCACCGGCCCCGAAACCGGCCCACACAACGGGCGTTATGAAACACTTGTCCAGTATTAAACAACCCAAGGCTGTGGCTAAGGAGTCAACATCAGGGAGACCAAATCTACACACCGCCCCTAGATGTGCACTCATGCACAGTGCACACACACACACACACAGACACACACATACATATACCGTTACTTCCCGTCATTGGCATATGTTTTTTTTTTACTAACATCTTAGTGCCTCATTAGCCTAGGGATTAAGGATACATGAAGTATTAACAACACCATAATAATATTGAGGTTTTGATCCATAGAAAGTAGGGATGTCCGATATTATCGGCCTACCGATATTATCGGCCGATATCGGCATTAAAATGTGATATCGAAAAATATCTGTATCGGTTTTAAAGAAATAATATTTTATTTACATTTCTATAACCTTTATTTACCCAGGCAAGCAAGTAAGAACCAATTCTGATTTTATTTATTGTCAAAAGTATGCATAATGTTGTGTTAATTCCACAACAAGAGATATGTAATGTTAATTACCTGAAATTATTCCATTTCTTGGGGCGGGAAACCCTGCATATATCGGTATCGGTTGATATCGGTATCGGAAATTAAGAGTTGGACAATATCGGTATATCGGTATCGGTAAAAAAGCCAATATCGAGCATCCCTAATAGAAAGGTCTGTGCTACACAATTTCAGTTAGATTGGATTTATTGTCCTTTAATTTGGCACTCATGACATTAGTTGCTTGCCGTTTAATCAACATTGAAAGACCCCCCACTTCCTCCCAGACACCCATTCCAAGAGCCTGTTTTCTCTCTCTCTCTCTCTCTCTCTCTCTCTCTCTCTCTCTCTCTCTCTCTCTCTCTCTCTCTCTCTCTCTCTCTCTCTCTCTCTCTCTCTCTCTCTCTCTCTCTCTCTCTATGTATGTGTCTCTCTGTGTGTGTGTGTCTCTCTCTCTCTGTCTCTCCCTCTCTCTGTGTGTCTCTCTCTCTGTGTCTCTCTCTCTCTGTCTCTCTCTCTGTGTGTCTGTCTGTCTGTCTGGACTGGGTTCTCTCTCTCCCCTCAGGGTCAGCTGTGCTGGACTGGGCGCTCTCTCTCCCCTCAGGGTCAGCTGTGCTGGATTGGGCGCTCTCTCTTTCCTCAGAGTCAACTGCATAAGAAGAACATCAGCAATCAATAATAATGGCTTGAATTCATACAGCGTTTTTCAGCCTTTTGAAAACACCCAAAGTAGTAGTAGTAGTAGTAGTAGTAGTAGTAGTAGTAGTAGTAGTAGTAGTAGTAGTAGTAGTAGTAGTAGTAGTAGTAGTTTATTCAGTCATCATCTCACACAATACAATATACCCCATCATTTAACAATATTTGATTTTACAGTGACTGAAAAGGTACAGACTGAAGCATAATGCTTATATATGCCTGTCCTATATTCTTAACAAAAATTTTAAAAATTGGCGGCTACGTGGCGTAGTGGGCAAGGCGCTCGCCACAAATACTGGAGACGCTGGGCTCGCCTGTTCGAGCCCAGCGCTCCACATTGCTTTCAGTTTAGCTGGTCGTTCATACTAATACACATTGGCCGTATTAGGGGGTGGGAAACTGATGGGTGGGGATTGGGCGTTGTGGACAGCGACTCCTACAGGTCGGTTGGTGTGCCTGCGCAGTAGAATCAGGAAGTGTCGGGGGCAGCGTGAGCCTCCCACGCGTTACTCCTCGCCACTGAGAGATCGAGCTGCGCAGGTGAAAAGATGCGACTGCTGTTACCTCAAGTACCGGAGGGGACTTGTGCTATGTATGACTTAGTCCACATTGCAGCCGGCTTGTGGGAGGCAAGAAACAGCGTTCGTGACAGGGGAGGGTTGAATTGGATGATACGAAATTGGGATGGGAGAAAATGTAGAAAATGGGAGAAAAAGTGGATAAAAAAAAACAAAAATTAAAAAAATTAAGACTCCAAAACAGTATTCTAAAAGAAAATAGCAAAAGAAAACAGTATTATTCACCCCTGTAGTTTTCAAAAATAGCTTTACAAATTTTTCTTAAAAACCAAAAGCGAATTACTCATTCTTAACTGTATATCAGCATTGTTCCACAAAGCGCTTCACAGAAACCATCAAGCATTCACACTCACACAGTCATACACTACTGGTGGTTGTGAGCAGCATCAGCAAACACAGCTGCCCTGTGGCAGACTGACGGAATCATGTCTGCTAATCAGCGCCAACCACCATCAACAACCTTCATAAATACATTCAACATTAATGGAATAGGCTAACTACCAACTTAGCTGTAGCAGTTAGCTGTTATATGCAATCACATATGTTTAACTACGGGGTAGTAGTTGACCTAGTTGTTAGCTTAAGCTAGTTAGCTGTGGTTATTTACAAACATGTAGATGAGACTAATATACAGATCGAGAACATGGCTAACAGGTTGGGAATTCTAAGGTACATCTTATTTAAGCATGTAAAATGGCAACTAATCAATTCAATCAATTAGATTACCAATATTATATCAACATGAAAATTTGGAAGGGAACATAATAGTATTTTATTTTAGTATTTACTATTATAATATTAGTAGCCGATTAATTTGCAGCCCGTCCTAGGTTCTGATTGGCTCTCTAGGTTAGCACTTTAGCTTCTGATGCTGTGGTGGGCACTAGTCCTAACATTGCTAACTAAACTTTTAGTCAGAGAAAAAACGTCACGAGTCACAACTATTTACGTCCACGTGCTGTAAGGAATCAGGAATACGGAAAGCACATTGTCTTGTAATAGAATGACTGAAATCACTGCAAGAGCTAGTATAGGCTAGCTAGCCCTCATGAACCGGCAGACACCAACAGTAGAATATGCACTAGGCTACTGCATGCACCTGTCATGTTACTGTTGGTTCCTTCCACTTGAACTTCATCATCATTAGCAGCAGCAGCGGGTAAACATGTCTGTAATTTTAGAACATTGTTCTGCGTCTTTTACTAGCAATTTTAGTTTTTTAATTCTAGCTTTTTCAGCTCCACCCTTTCTTTTTTTGCATTCTCCATTTCTGCGCTTCTAGGCCTACTCGCGGTTGGGAGGAAACGTGAATCTCATTCACTGATGTCTCATGTCTCATTCAAGACTGGCTAACAAAAGCATGTCTTTCACTTAACACCAAGAAAACAGTGTGTATGATGTTCACAAAGTCACCAGTAGAGGTCACTCACTCTCACTTCGAACAGGTCGAAAAATACCTTGCGGAAAAAAATCTAATCTACGAATTCCAATCTGGCTTCAGAACATCCCACTCCACTGACACATGCCTTCTCTATTTAAACGACCACATCAAACAAGAGGTGGACGCGGGCAAATACTGCGGCATGGTCATGCTGGACCTACAAAAGGCCTTCGACACTGTCAATCACACCATTCTGATTGACAAGCTAAAAGCAATTGGTTTTGATAGTCTATCAGTGAGCTGGATGCAATCCTACCTGGAGGGGAGAGAGCAGATGGTGGAGGTAAACGGTACCCTATCCCCCCCCCTCACAGTAAACTGTGGTGTTCCACAAGGAAGCATACTAGGTCCGCTACTGTTCCTAATTTATGCAAATGACATGTCGTCAGCTTGTGACTGCAACTTGTTCCTGTTTGCGGACGACTCAGCCCTGCTGGTCTCTGACAAGAACAAATTACAGGTTGAAAAAACCCTCAGCTCAGAACTAAGCAAAATCTGCATATGGCTCGCTGATAACAAACTATCATTACACATGGGCAAAACAGAGTCCATTCTCTTCGGTTCAAATAACAAACTCAGCAAGACCGACGGCTTCTCAGTTACAGTGGGTGACAATATTGTCACAAGGAAAGAAGATATTACCTACCTGGGTTCCATCCTAGAGGCAAATCTTTCCTGTGACAAAATGGCATCCAATGTAATAAAAAAAGTCAACCAACGAACTCGTTTCTTGTACCGGATCTCCTCACTGGTAAACAAGAATACCCTGAAGACTCTAGCAGGAGCACTCATTCAAGGGTACTACGACTATGCTTGCACCTCATGGTACCAAAGCACCTCAAAGGCGCTAAAAACAAAATTACAAACATCTCAAAACAAACTGGTCAGACTACTGCTTGACCTTACTCCTAGAACCCACCTCACCCCTGCCCACTTTGACAACCTAGGATGGCTTAGAGTAGACGACAGAGTACAGCAACTTGCAATGGGCCTGGTCTACAAGATACACTACACGACCAAGGTACCCATGTACATGACTAAATACTTCCCAAAGGTCAGTGAATACCACGATCACAACACCAGAGGGAGCTCCACAAATCATGTTAAACCCAGATTCGGCTCAAACAAGGGACTAAACACGTTTCGCAATTATGCCACATCAATGTGGAACGCCCTACCCAAAGCTGTAAAGGAATGTGAATCACTACCCACTTTCAAAAACACTCTCAAAAAACACCTAAGGGAGACTGCAACTCGAAACTGGCCCCTGTAAATGTCCGAACACAACCCCCGCCAACACCCCCCCCCCCCCCCCACTCCTACCCCCCCCCCCCCCCCCCCCCCCCCCCCCCCCCCCAACCACCTCCAATGTACAGTCCCACCCCCACCTACCCAATCCAATGTACAGTTTCTACGCCTAATGTATATACTCTTTTCTTTCTGGACTCTTTTTGTATCACAAATACAGTACTGTAATTGCAAATCTGGTATGTCATAAATGTATAGATGTAGCAGTACTGTCTATCTGTATGTCATGTATGTCATATATGTTACGATGAATTGGAAATGGGGGACCCTGGTGGAAACAAGACGAAAGTCTTTCTCTGGTCTGCATCCCCTTAACAATTGTATGTATTGAGCTGTACTGCACTGTACCCATTCTGCAATCTGTTAATAAAGTTTTCATTCATTCATTCATTCATTCATTCATTCAATGTGTTTCTGGGAGAGGCGGAGCTGGACATTGTACATTAATTCAAGTATCTTGGGGTCACATTGGACTCTACATTGACCTTCAAAAAGTCATGTGAAGAAAGTGACAAACAGTCAAGTTTAACATCGAAAACTTCAGGCAGATCAGGCCCTGCCTGCCAGTTAATGCTGCAAGGATGTTTCTGCATTCAATGATTTTATCACACATCGAGTAGGCCTACTGTTTTATCAACTGGTCTCTTTTATATGTCACTACTCTTACACCAATATAATTACTCTACAAAAAAGCCATAAAAGTATTTGATAGGAAACCAATTTCATTTCATCACTGTAATGTTTTAGAAAAACATAACATGCTAAGTTTCGAGAATTTCCAAGTTTTCAAATATACTTGCTTCATGTACAAGGTTCTGCATGGACTTGCCCCTCCCCCATTGAATGAGTTCATCCAACAGAAAGCAGACACTGGCATTACCACCAGGGCCATCAGTAGAGGGGACTGTAAGGTGCCTTTTCGGTATACTACCATTGCAAAAACTGTGTTCTCTGTTAAAAGTGGTAACTACTGGAATAGCCTACCAGTTGTGATTAGAGAGTGCCCTACATACTCCATGTTCAAGACCCATCTTAAACTGCATCTTAAGGCAAACCAGAACTGTGATCATTTTTAATCTGATTTAGTTTATGCAACTTGTTTATTGTTTTATTGCCGGCCCACACACTGGCCCACACACCGGCCCACATAATGGCCCACACACCGGCCCACATACGGCCCACACACTGGCCCACACACTACACCGGCCCACACACTACACCGGCCCACACACCGGCCCACATTAGTGGCCCACACACTGGCCCACACACCGGCCCACATTAGTGGCCCACACACTGGCCCACACACTGGCCCACACACTGGCCCACACACCGGCCCACACACCGGCCCACATTAGTGGCCCACACACTGGCCCACACACTGGCCCACATACTGGCCCACACACCGGCCCACACACTGGCCCACATACTGGCCCACACACCGGCCCACACACCGGCCCACATACTGGCCCACACACCGGCCCACATACTGGCCCACATTAGTGGCCCACATACCGACTCACACACTGGCCCACATACTGGCCCACACACCGGCCCACACACTGGCCCACATACTGGCCCACACACCGGCCCACACACCGGCCCACATACTGGCCCACACACCGGCCCACACACTGGCCCACATTAGTGGCCCACATACCGACTCACACACTGGCCCACAGACTGGCCCACACACCGGCCCACACACCGGCCCACATACTGGCCCACAGACTGGCCCACACACCGGCCCAAACACCGGCCCACACACCGGCCCACAGACTGGCCCACACACCGGCCCACACACCGGCCCACATACTGGCCCACACACCGGCCCACACACTGGCCCACATTAGTGGCCCACACACCGACTCACACACTGGCCCACACACTGGCCCACACACTGGCCCACACATCGGCCCACATTAGTGGCCCACACACTGGCCCACACACTGGCAAAAAAAAAAAAAAAAAAAAGTAAAAAAAAAAAAGTAAAGTTTTTTTTTTTTTTTTTTTTTTTTTTTGGACCAGCCCACTTTGGTCCCGGCCCATCGGGATTCGTCCCGAACGTCCCGATGGCCAGTCCGCCACTGCGGGGAGGGTTATGTGATTTGGTTGTGGGCGGGTCCTGAGCCCAGGACCGTGGATTGTTACCAATAAAGACGTGTGAATGGCCAATCAGAATCGAGAAATTTGCATGCCGTTGTATAAGGAGGTTTATTATGTGGGTGATGACTGGGGTGATGGCGGAATTTGGAGGGGATATTGTCATGGCCAGTGGCCTTGTTAGGTTGGAGGGCGCTCAGTTTTTTTAATACCTCATCTGTTGTACCATTTCAAGTTTGAAGTCGTCTTTGCAGACCCCTAGGTTTTTGTAGAAGGCTATGATGTGTTCTACCAAAATGATGAGGTTTATCCAGTATCCTTTATTTTGATACTGCAGATGTTGCATTTAGCAATTATTGTGTTTGGGCCTTGTGTGAAGTAGGGCTGGGCGATATGGCAAAAAATCATATCGCGATAACGATATGATAATGTTATCATATCACTCGATATCGATTATTATCGAAATTGTTATAAGTAAAAAAAAAAAAAAAAAATTTTAAACAGATGTATGTTTATTTTGCAGCAATTCTTTGTCGTTGCCGCCATCTTTAGTGTTACATCCCCTCACACTCCAGTTCTCAGGCTGCAGCTGGTTTAAAAGCGAAAGTAAACCGGCTTCTCTGCTGGCTGTGGCTCCAGGGGAGTTGAACAGTTCTGGCTCTTTTCTATCTTTTGGTGCTTTTTCGAAAGAAAAAAAAATCGGTGCACATTCAATGCTAACAACATTAGCAAAATAGCTAACCAACTGAAGTAAACGTTAAATACAGACAACGTTTGCTACAATTACAGTGGTATCCTGAGGTAACGTTAAATACAGACAACGTTTGCTACAGTAGTCGAAAGGACTGGACACACACACGGACAAGTTAAACATCAATCAATACATTTATTACAACACAGGTAGTTTGAGCTGCCTCTGACCGCACCACCGGGCTATTATATTATATACGGCTTTGAGCTCTCTCTCTCTCTCCTGCCGATTAAAATCCTCAGCTCTTCCTCCTCCTCATCACCGGCTGCCTGTGAAGCTGCACTCGCGCCGCGGTGTTTGTGTCTCTCCTATCTGTTGAAAACTAGCGTCGGCTCAAAACAAAAGCACAGAACCGGACACACAAGTTATCGAAAACAACGATCGACAACACTTCAGGTCGGTTTTCAAAATAAAAGGGCGAAAAACAGGAAAGACATTTATTTTGTAAATTTGTGGTACGCACTTATTATCTTGAGACGTTTTCGTTTTTACGGAAACCTTTTTTTAAATGAAAACGATCAAAATCGTTTTAGTCTGGACAAGGCCTTAGTTGAAAGACAGTTGGATGTGTTCGTTTGTTGGATGTCTTAGTTGAGAGACAGTTGGATGTGTTAGTTTGTTGGATGTGTTAAGTTGAGAGACAGTTGCACTTCCGAGCTGCAACTGCTCTCTTTTTTTTTGGGAACTACTTTTTCTGCGGATGGTTTTGTCAATAAATCTTCAATTGTGTGTTTATTGTATAGCAATAAGGTTGGATGACATTGGTCATTGTATAAAAGCCATTATTACATGGCGTTTTAACATTCGCCGAAATGCTTGATTGTGATTGGTCAATATCGCTCGGTTGCCCCTGACAGCGGTGAATTATTTTTCGATAACTGACCGCTGCCATGGGCAACGCGCAATAATCACCGGTGATACGGGTAACTAGCGCTATTGACCAATCACAGTCAAGCATTTAGATCGCAGTCACAAAAGCTCACATATGCACAGCTGCACTCATCAGTGCAATCAGACCACAGATCTGCCGGCTGCCGGCGATAATAATAATAACTTTATTTGGGCTGACAGCGGAGCCACAGAACAACTGCGTCTGCATTTGATCTCGTCTTGTCGATGGTGTAAAATTAATTAGGTATATTGTTAGTAAGTTAGCCATGTAATAAGCGGGATAATGTATAGCCTATACTCGATCATTGTCGCAAAATAATTGACCTTCACTCTGTGTCGGTCAATTATTTTGCGACAATGACCTCGTAGCTATACATTATCCCTTACTTACACCGCGCGCAGTCGTGGGTTATGAGAATTAGACCATGCCTAGGGGGGGTCTAACAACCCTCGGCTGTGCCTCGGGCCTAACTACCACCCCTAGGCGTTGTCTAATTCTCATAACCCACTCCTGCGCGTGATGTAATGCTTTATTAGTGGCTTGAAGCTAGCAAAGGGTGGTTGTACCAAAGGTCAAGACCGGTTATGCAATTTCCATTCCATGAAAAGTGCTTCCTAAAATAATGAAATGTAAGTTGGGTAATGAGTAATTCACAGTTGGGTAATGTTTATGAATCCGCCATTCTGGAACGCAGATGTCCCATTATTAATGGCACTGCCATGGTGCTGCACTATTACTTACAGTACTGTATATATATATATTTTTTTTTACAATACAGCAAAGATCACAGAGTATGGCTTTAGGTCATTCCAATGGCTTTAGCAGAGTCTCTGAGTGGCAAATCAGGTCAGAGGAAGTCATCTGTCAAATATGAAAAGAAAGGAAAAATGGATGTCTTTTTTTCTTGTTTAAAGAAAGAACCCTCAACCATTGAACTCGGAGAACATTTTACTCAGGTTCACAAAGACATCGTGTATGCCATAGGCAAAGTAACAACTCATCAGTTGTGCAGTAAGCAGCACTAAAATGACCATATTCACTCCAGTGCCAAACATAATATAAACTCTCAACTCCATTGGCTCTGTTACCCATACTGTATGAACTCTGAACTTTGTTACGCATACTGTACAAACTCTGTTACCCATACTGTACGAACTCTGAACTATGTTACGCATACTGTACGAACTCTGTTACGCATACTTTATGAACTCTGAACTCTGTTACCCATACTGTATGAACTCTGAACTCTTTTACGCATACTGTATGAACTCTGAACTCTGTTACGCATACTGTATGAACTCTGATACGGTATATACTGTATATATATTTATCTATATCTGTATATATTCCTGCATATATTAGTGTCTATATATATATTCCTGCGTATATACACACACTGTATATACTATCAAAAAGAGGATATGAAGAGGGCTTCAGCGTTCTTGGTTTTGTTTCGGTAGGTGCTCTTTGGATTAAATCCGGGGTAGGATTCGTTATAAAAAAGTTGAGATCCAAGGCAGCTCTACAAGTTTTAAAATGCCTTTATTTTATGGCTCACATTATTTTGAGAATTTTAAATAAACCGACATGTTTCGGCCTACACAGGGCCTTCATCAGGGTGTTGATGAACGTCCATAGAGATGTGTTGAGTGTGCACAATACAGCCACAATGTTCCCCTTGCTAACCGCACCACAGAGGCTAATTAAAAAAAACTCCACCTTCTATGCTTCCTCGTTTGAGATTCAGTGATAGGATACTGATTTATCCGCATTAGTGCCACACTTTCAAACGGACACGGTTCTGGTTCTGGCTCTAGTTCCTTGGGTCTCAGAACCTTGGTGCTTTCTGGCGAACTAGCCCACGTTCACACCAATTTAATGTGCAGCGTCAGTGCTGCAAACTGTATGCACAGGCCAATATGCTGGCACAAAAATTGTATGTGTACAGACAATGTAAAAATAAGCCTGTTCAGAGCCATTGTACTCTATTTTATACTGCACACCTATGGTGTAATTATAGCACAGCAAAAATTTTAAAACTGCAGGTAGCATATAATGATGTATTTAGGATCCTCCTTAAGCTCCCAAGATGGACTAGTGCAAGCCATTTCTTTGTGACTACAAACAGGGCCGCCTGGGAGAAATGCGAGGCCCTGTGCGAGATTTAAACGCGAGGCCCCCCCCCCCAAAGGTAAGCGAGAGAGAGAGAGAGAGAGAGAGAGAGAGAGAGAGAGATAAGCAAGACAGCTAAGATGAGCCCCTAAAGGATATTCAACTTTTAATGGAAGAACAAAACAGAAGGAAAAGATAACTTCACAAAGGCAACATGAATATACATAGATCCAAAAGGATAAAGATCAACACTTAAATCCAAAGAGAAGAGGATCTATACCAGAGAAAACAAAGTAGCAAGGAGCCAACGGCTGACATCAGCTAAGGAGGCTAACTGCAAATAGAGTAGCCAGGTAGTGACACCAGGTACACACCGTTAGCTACGACAGCTAGCCGGCCCGTTTGGCTCAATATAACGTTAGCTACGTTAGCTAGCCGGCCCGCTTTGGCTCAATATAACATTAGCTACGACAGCTAGCCGGCCCGCTTGGCTCAATATAACGTTAGCTACGTTAGCTAGCCGGTCCGCTTGGCTCATTATAATGTTAGCTACGTTAGCTAGCCAGCCCGCTTGGCTCAACATAACGTCTACGACAGCTAGCCGGCCCGCTAGCTCAACATAACGTTGGCTATGATAGTTAGCCGGCCCGCTAGCTCAACATAACATTAGCTACGATAGCTAGCCGGCCCGCTAGCTCAACATAAGGTTAGCTACGATAGCTAGCCGGCCCGCTGGTCCAACAGAACGTCAGCTACGATAGCTAGCCGGCCCGCTGGCTCCACATAACGTTAGCCAACATACCGTTAGCCACGATAGCTAGCCGGCCCGAGAGAGAGAGAGAGAGAGAGAGATATCTCCATGGCGGGAATAGAATAGAGTACATTAAAAACTCACCAAACGTCCAAGAGGATGGAGACAACCGCGTGGAGTTGACGAAGTTCATCTGCCGAACGACCGTCCTCTTCATCTTGGCATAACAATGCTGCACGCGTTCTCTCTAGGTTAGCTAACGCTAGTTAGCCTTTAGCTAAGCTACTAGCCGACATGGCTATCCCGACTGAACCACACGTTAGCACTCGATATTATAACGTAGCTAAAGCTAACTAGCTGTCCCTGCCTTTAGCTAAGCCGACATGGCTAGCCTGACTGAACTTTCTAACATGCAACAACTTTCATCTTCAGTCCATCTGCCGAACGACCGTCCTCTTCGTCTTGGCTGGCATAACCTCCAATGCTGCACGCGCGAAATAGTCAGACGCAGCTGACGCACGCCGGCCGAGTGTACACATGTAACCCCTCCCTTCGTTGAAACCAATAGTATGTCTGCTGCAGAGCCCCAGAGCTCCAATAGTGAGTGCAGAGCCGCAGACCAGGAACAAGTCAGACACATTCTACAAATGTAAATATATAAGCATATAAGCAAAACGAGATTTTAGGTCTGTGATGAAAAAGGGCCTCGCGGGAAGGGGGGCCTCGCAAAAAATTATAATAATAAAAAATAATAATAATAAAAAAATAATAAAAAAATTAAAATTAAAAAAATTAAATTGTGCGAGGCCCCCCTTCCCGCGAGGCACTGTGCGACCGCACTGCTCGCACACCCCCTGAGGCGGCCCTGACTACAAATGTCCCCACCTTCCATGCTCTGCTGAGGAACCTGGGCCCTATTCCCCGTACCTGGTTCAACTAAGTCGATCAAAAGTCCCATTATCCAGATTCAATTAACCCAATGTTTGAATCCAGGCTTTCCCTGTTCCTCGAACGCTGATTCAGTCTCGTTAATTCGAACCAGACTTGATACTCAGGATAATTGCGCGCGGCCGCCTCACCTGAAAAGACAGCAGGTGTCGATCGCAAAAAATCCTGATTTTCTAACGGCATTGATTGATTGAAAACTTTATTAACAGATTGCAGAATGGGTACAATACAGTACGGCTCAATAGCCTCGCCGACATTAAATGCATAATCTATAGGCTGTTAAATCCCTCATTACCCCAATCAATCAGATTATATTTAAATGTGCCTGCTGGCAGTAGGCTTAATGGAATGAATAATTGAATGAAATCTATTGCTAGCGAAAATAATTAGTTCAACTCTTTCAGAATAAGTAGATACAAACAAGCCCAAAGAGTATCTAATTGATACAAATTAATAGATACTTATGCGGATATCTGTACTGTATGCGCTCGGCTTAGGTATCATGTACTTTATATATAAATACATGGTTCCCAAAGTTTTCAAGGCGCGACCCCCAAAATAACGGTGTCAGAGAGGCTTGGAGGGAGGCTATACAGTTTCACTATTAATCAGGTTTTAATCTGTTTCGGACATCATCCATACATGCATTGAGTTGAGTAACCTTTGGTTTATACCAGTGACACCTCATGTTCATCATCAAATAACAGTGCTTGAGCCTGTTCCTCGTACCTGGCTAACTGAGTTAGCCGGATCATTTTCAGTATAGCTTGACGCCTTGACTTAAGCCAGACCTTTCCGTTCCCCGACGTCGGATTGTCTAAATCACTATGGCAACAGATCAGAAAGTTTGAACCTGCTCCAGCGCACATGATTTTTTTCCGTAGCCGCAGTTTGCGAAGACGCTCTCTGATTGGCTAGCCCGCGTACAGCGAAGACCCTCTCTGATTGGTTTAGCTCCGAAGGGTCTCTTCCGGCCTTGTACATATATATTCTCTGCTTCGAAGTGGTTATGCTTTGGCCCTCTTTCGAAGTGGGTTATGCTTAGGGTTAGGGTTAGGGTTAAAACGGAAATGCCATTGGATATAACGTTAGCAGCTATTAGCTCTATATCTAGCCTTCCAGAAAATATACTAGTCCCAAATCCCGTATAACGCTTATATTCACTGCGCTATAAAATGAGAACCTATTGATGATTTTTTTTTCTTTAAGACATTTTGAAGGGACGGTTTATGGACTCAATTGACAATGAGAATGGACAGATAGCAATACTATAAAGTATAGATTTAGCTGTACAAAAAGCCCCACGTTTGTTTACATTCCCCGGTCCCGTTGACAATAATTAGACTCATCCCATGGCCCCGAATGTGTTAACCAAGAACTGGAGAGCATGGACTGGTCAGATGAGCTCAGTGGTACACAGGTTGAAGAAACATGGCTTGGATTCAAAATCAAATTCACAACAATACTTAACAACATGGCACCCCTAAGAACCACCAGGGTTAAAAATCGCGCTGAGCCATGGATGCACACTGAAATACTGACCGATATGAAAACCAGAGACAAAAAATGCTCTGAACTTCATAAAAGTCAGACAAAGCTTTCCAAAAGCTCAAACAGTGAACTCCAAGCCCACGTGGTTGAACAAAGAATTCAAAGAAACAGACTAAGAAATGACGTAAACACCATGATCAAAACCGCAAAAAAATGTCATCAATGACAAAACTGGGGAAAACAAAAACAAACCCTGCAAACTTTGGAAATTACTCAACAACCAACTAGGCTGCAGCTAAAAACTAAAAACCAGATTTACAAACATAAACATAAAGACAGAAAACACGCTCATCACAGACAGACTGGATGTGGCCAAATACCTAAACATATTCTTTACAAACATAGCCACAACACTGGGTAATAAACTACCCTCCCACTCAGGGCATTATGGGGTAGAACACATAGTAGCATACTACCAAAACCTAGGGGTCCGCAAAGACGACTTCAAACTGGAAATGGTAACAACAGATGCGGTACTCAAAAAAACTGAGCGCCCTCCAACCTAACAAGGCCACTGGCCATGACAACATCCCCTCCAAATTCCTCAGAGACTCAGCAGCCGCCATCACCCCAGTCATCACACGCATAATAAATCTCTCCATAAAACAGGGACACGTCCCCAAGGACTTCAAAATGGCAAGAGTGACCCCCCTGCACAAAAAGGGCAGCAAATTAGACCCAGGCAACTACCGCCCTGTTTCTATTCTTACCTCCATCTCGAAAGTCATGGAAAATATAGTCTACGAACAGGTCGAAAAGTACCTAGCGGGAAAAAATCTAATCTACGAATTCCAATCTGGCTTCAGAACATCCCACTCCACTGACACATGCCTTCTCTATTTGAACGACCACATCAAACAAGAGGTGGACGCGGGCAAATACTGCGGCATGGTCATGCTGGACCTACAAAAGGCCTTCGACACTGTCAATCACTCCATTCTGATTGACAAGCGAAAAGCAATTGGTTTTGATAGTTAGTGAGCTGGATGCAATCCTACCTTGAGGGGAGAGAACAGATGGTGGAGGTAAACGGTACTCTATCCCCCCCCCCCTCACAGTGAGCTGTGGTATTCCACAAGGAAGCATACTAGGACCACTACTGTTCCTAATTTAAGCAAATGACATGTCGTCAGCTTGTGACTGCAACTTGTTCTTGTTCGTGGACGACTCAGCCCTGCTGGTCTCTGACAAGAACAAGTTACAGGTTGAAAAAACCCTCAGCTCAGAACTCGGCAGAATCTGCACCTGGCTCGCTGATAACAAACTATCATTACACCTGGGTAAAACAGAGTCCATTCTCTTCGGATCAAATAACAAACTCAGCAAGACAGACGGCTTCGCAGTTACAGTGGGTGACAATATTGTCACAAGGAAAGATGAAATTACATACCTAGGTTCCATCCTAGAGGCAAATCTTTCCTGTGACAAAATGGCATCCAATGTAATAAAAAAAGTCAACCAACTAACTAGATTCTTGTACCGGATCTCCTCTCTGGTAAACAAGAATACCCTGAAGACTCTGGCAAGGAGCACTCATTCAGGGGTACTACGACTATGCTTACACCTCATGGTACCAAAGCACCTCAAAGGCGCTAAAAACAAGACTACAAACATCACAAAACAAACTGGTCAGACTACTACTTGACCTTACTCCTAGAACCCACCTCACCCCTGCCCACTTTGACTACCTAGGATGGCTTAGAGTAGACGACGGAGTACAGCAACTTGCAATGGACCTGGTCTACAAGATACACTATATGACTAAGGTACCCATGTACATGTCAAAATACTTCCCAAATGTTAGTGAATACCACGACCACAACACATGTTAAACCCAGAATCGGCTCAAACAAGGGACTAAACACGTTTCGCAATTATGCCACATCAATGTGGAACGCCCTACCCAAAGCTGTAAAGGAATGTGAATCCCTACCCACATTCAAAACCGCTCTTAAAGAGCACCTACGGGAGGCTGCAATTCGAAACTGGCCACTGTAGATGTCCAAACCCCCCCACCCCCACCCCCTCCTAATGTACAGTCTCCTCCCCACCGTATGTATATATTCTCTCCCCACCGTATGTATATTTCTCTCCCACCCACCCACCCCCTCCTAATGTACAGTCTCCTCGCCATCATATGTATATATTCTCTGTTAGGATCTATGGGTAACAGTACTGTATATTTGCATATCGTATATGTCACAAATGTAACGGTACTATATACCTGTATGTCATGTATGTCCCTATGCCATAAATGTCATGATGTCATGTATGTTGTGTATGTCATAAATGTCACTATGAATTGAAAATGGGGGGGACCCTGATGTAAACAAGACAAACGTCTTTCTCTGGTCTGTATCCCCTTAACAATTGTGTGTATTGAGCCGTACTGTGTTGTACCCATACTGCAATCCGTTAAATAAAGTTTTCATTCATTCATTTATTCATTCATTCATTCATTCATTCATTCATTCATTCATTCATTCATTCATTCATTCATTCATTCATTCGCTGTTGATGTATTTGCTTAATAGAGCGCCCGGATTGTGTTTCATTCAAGCATAAATTGAAGCGTCTTTATGCGTGGACTGTTGATTATGAATTAGAAGGAATCTGAATCTGTGGATTGTTGAATTGTATCACTGTCACTCACACGTTATTGTGATATTGTAACTGGGATTAAAATGTCTGATGAGATGCGCTGTTTGACGGATTTGAGAAATTGAATGAGCCGTTGACGTTTTGATGAATGAATTTGAGAAAATGCATTTATCCAGGTCCATCAGAGCTAACTAGCTCAGCTGCTGCTCGTAGCTCAGTCTGACAACAACACTCTCAACATCAGGTATCATCACCACAATAAGGAATATAGTATGGAAAAGGTAACTTACAAAATCAACAAGAATGAAAATATGCTGGAAAAAAGATGGGGTTTCTTTAAACTATGGAAAGGTATTTGACTACAGATCAGGCTTTGAGGTGAGGATTTAAGTAATATATGAAACAGTCATAGAAAGTAGTAGTAGTAGTAGTAGTAGTAGTAGTAGTAGTAGTAGTAGTAGTAGTAGTAGTAGTAGTAGTAGTAGTAGTAGTAGTAGTAGTAGTAGTAGTAGTAGTAGTAGTAGTAGTAGGCAGAGCGTTCTCTTTGATCTACTACTCAATTATTGGGGAACACCCTGTAGGCCTACACCTATAATGAAAATTCAAGTCCTTTTTATTTTTTATTTGGTAACACGTTACCTTTTATTTTTCTTTATTTTTTTCATCCATCTATTTTCTATTTGATATGTATGTGGGGACGAGCAGGGATGGATATTGGATGTATACTATGGATGGATCTAGGTTACTAGTCCAGGATCAGTAACATCTTTTGTATATGTATGCACTTATGTTTTTGTTTTTGTATGGGTGATGGGTAAAAAAAGAAATGCAAAAAACGGTGTCAAGATTTGAAATATACGTATGTATGTACATTTGTGTGTGTACGTGTGTATGCAGGGCCGCCTCAGGGGGTGTGCGAGCAGTGCGGTCGCACAGGGCCTCGCGGGAAGGGGGGCCTCGCACAAAAAACAAAAAATAAAAATAATATTTTTTTTTTATTATTATTATTATTATTATTATTATTATTTTTTTTTTCTTTTTTTTTTTTTTGCGATGCCCCCCTTCCCGCGAGGCCCTTTTTCATCACATACCTAAAATCTAGTTTTGCTTATATGCTTATATATTTCACATTAGACACATTTGTAGAATGTTCCTGGCTCTGCACTATTCTCTATTGGAGCTCTGGGGCTCTGCAGCAGACATACTATTGGTTTCAAGAAGGGAGGGGTTACATTATGTGTACGCTGGCGTGCGTCAGCTGCGTTTGACTATTTCGCGCGTGCAGCTTTGGAGGTTATGCTTAGTTATGCCAGCCAAAACGAAGAGGACGGTCATTCGGCAGATGGACTGAAGATGAAAGTTGTTGCATGTTAGACAGTTCAGTCAGGCTAGCCATCCCGGCTAAAGGCAGGGACAGCTAGTTAGCTTTAGCTACGTTATAATATTGAGTGCTAACGTGTGGTTCAGTCGGGATAGCCATGATGATGTCGGCTAGTAGCTAGCTTAGCTAAAGGCTAACTAGTGTTAGCTAACCTAGAGAGAGCGCGTGCAGCATTGTTATGCCAAGATGAAGAGGATGGTCATTCAGCAGATGAACTTCGTCAACTCCACGCGGTTGTCTCCATCCTCTTGGACGTTTGGTGAGTTTTTAATGCACTCTATTCTATTCCCGCTGTGGATATATCTCTCTCTCTCTCTCGGGAGCCAAACGGGCCGGCTAGCTGTTGTAGTAGCTAACGGTGTGTGGCCTGGTGTCAGCACCTGGTGCGAGGGAGGTGAGCTTGGTGTTTCATTATGAGAATATCTCCATGCTCAAGTCGGCTATAGTCCGCGAGGGACTTGTTGCCGGCACCGCTATGGTAAACACCACTCTGTAGTGGGACGTGTATTGCCTTCTTTTTCCCTTCCCTCTTCGGATGAGAAGAGGAAAACACAGCGGCTGTCTGAAGTGTTGGCCTGTATTGCTTTTCTCACGTTGTACAGTTTTTCAGTGGTAGCCGCATAGCTTGCTTCTGCGTTAGCTAGTGGTTAGCGATAACTGTTAGCCAGTTAGCTGTTTAGCTACGACGTTAGCTGCTCGTTTTCGCTCGGCTGGGAACGTTAGCTTGATGCTATCAGTTAGCCTAGAGTTAGCTGTTAGCTTGTGCTACGACCATTGACATTAGCCGTGAGAATAGCAGGCCCTGGCACTCTGACTACGACATCATCTTTGACAGAAGATGTAGTCGGGCCTGCACCATGACAAGGCTCCGGCCATAGCTTCTTTTTGTCCCGCCAGCGAGAGGCCTTTCGTCAACGTGGAGACCTGTGTTGCGGCCTTTCGCCCTGCGTTCCTTGTTGCAGGTAAGATGTCCATTGGACATTACCCCACTCTTCCTTCCTTCCCCTCCCGAATGTTTTGTTAATAACAATGTTTTTTTCCAGGCAAAACATATGTTACTTCACAACATTTGAAGATACGACTTGTGCTGTGTGTGAATTGTCTTGGTCGTTTGTGTAGCTTGGGTAGCGTTGGCCAAAGCTGTGTGTGGCCTGGTGTCAGTACCTGGCTACTCTATTTGCAGTTAGCCTATTTAGCTGATGTCGGCCATTGGCTCCTTGCTACTTTGTTTTCTCTGGTATAGACCCTCTTCTCTTTGGATTTAAGTGTTGATCTTTGTCCTTTTGGATCTATGTATATTCATGTTGCCTTTGTGAAGTTATATTTTCCTTCTGTTTTGTTCTTCCATTAAAAGTTGAATATCCTTTAGGGGCTCATCTTTGCTTATCTCTCTCATACATGCTCTCTCTCTAACACACACACACACAGACATGCTCTCTCTCTCTAACACACAAACACACATGCTCTCTCTCTCTCTCTCTTTCTAACACACAGACATGCTCTATATCTCTCTCTAACACACAAAATGACATGCTCTCTCTCTATATATTTCTCTCTCTTTCTAACACACATATACATGCTCTCTCTCTAACACACACACAAACAGACATGCTCTCTCTCTATCTCTCTCTCTCTGGGCCCTGTTTCTTGTACCTGGTTCAACTAAGTCGATCAAGATGTCATTATCCAGCTTCAGTTAACCCGATGTTTGAAGCCGGGATTTTCCTGTTCCACGAAGGTGGATTCAGTCTCGTTAACTCAAGCCAGACTTGCGACTCAGGCTAAATGCGCACGGCCGCTTTAGGTGAAAAGCCAGCACGTATCGATGGCAGAGATCCTGATTCTCTAACGGCATTGATTGATTAATTGATTTAAGACTTTATTGACAGATTGCAATACGGCTCAATCGCCTCGCCGACAAGTTAAATGCGTTATCTATAGGCTAATTTTAAGTCCCTCATTACCTCAATCAATCAGATTATATTTCTTTAAACTTGCCTGCTGGATTGAATAATCAAATGAGATCTTGCTAGCGAAAATAATTAGTTAACTGTTATACAGAATTACGATACGGCTCTCTTACCCATTGATTGATGTATAGTCAATCTTTAACTTATCTCCAATGTGGTCTAACGGGTTGTTCTTTTGACTTTCACACAGACGACCGGGGTTCGAGACCCTAGTCGTCTCCTTCTTTTTGCAATATAGGAATAATTCAATTTGGTGCACGTTGAGAGCTATATAAAGAATGACATCCTCAATGCATGTAGATTTATAATATTTTAACTTAAAACCAGGCTACTTTGGCGTATAATCATTAATATTATATTCAAAAAAATCATATTGGAAACACCGGGTTTTGAACCCCGGTCGCTGGGTAGGCAGGCTTGAGCACTACCGCTGCACCACTGTGCCAGATGGGATAAATTCATTGTTTATACATTAATGAACGAGAGACCCGTGTTTAGAATATCCTTTGTTTTGAATGAAGTTTATCTCTTTATCCTCATTCATTAATGTGACGTCAACGGCTCATTCAATTTCTCAAATCCGTCAAACAGCGCATCTCATCAGACATCTTAATCCCAGTTACAATTAAAATAACCACATAATGTGTACATCGCACGAGCGAGCGCCACCGTCGCCACGGTATATATAACGTGCATTATTTAGGACAAAGTGAATTTAGTATCAGCATTTTGGGTCTATTTTACATTTCAAAAGCCCCCTCTGGAAGGATGGAGCACAAAAACGTAATTCAGAATGGTATAATGCAGATCGTAGACTGTGGGAATAGTTTCAGGAAACGGGCTGTCACTTCTTTGCGGGGGCGTGGCGATGGGTCAGGCTAACTTGAACTTAAACTCTGCTTTCGACCAGGCTCAAACTTTTGGATCTGTTGTCATGGTGATTTGGAAAATCCACGTACAGGGAACCGGAAAGTCCGGATAACTCAGTTATCCAGTTAAAGTTATCCGGCTAACTCAGTTATCCAGGTACAAGAAACAGGGCCCTGGCCTTGCTCTGGTGGAGGGTCAGGGGCATTGCCGGGTCTGTGCAGCGATAACACTGTATATTGACTGTAGAACGGGAGCTCTCTCTCGCTCTCTCTCTTGCTATATGTTGACTGTATCATGCCCAGCCTCGGGCAGCGCTATTATTTAAGAATATGTTGACTGTATTAAAAAAAAAAAAAAAATTATATATATATATATATATTTTTTTACCTTTTAGGGGGGGGGGGGGGGGGGGCTCGCGTTTAAATCTCGCACAGGGCCTCGCATTTCTCTCAGGCGGCCCTGTGTGTATGTATGCATACATGTAGGTATGGATATCTGTATGTGTGTACATTTACTACACCTAAATGTAGAGTGACTTCATTGACACAATAAAGTAGAAAAAAAGAAAAGAAAAATAATAGAATCAGTCACTCACTCTCTTAGCAGAAGTGACCACTAGAAGGAGCACTGACTTCAAGGATACAATCAGTCAGTCACTCACTCTCTTGGCAGAAGTGACCACTAGGAGGAGCACTGACTTCGAGGATACAATCAGTCAGTCACTCACTCTCTTGGCAGAAGTGACCACTAGGAAGACATGCCAGACCGCTCTTGCAGTGAGGACAATGCTGTGCCGGAGAGGGGGCTACAGGTGTAACATGGATGGCCACTATGGGCCTAGGCAGAGAGTGAGTGGGTGTGGCTGACTCACTTCTGACAGTGTGTGGATGAGGTGGGGGGATAACTCGTGGAGAACAACCCACTCCGTCCAATGCAACACTTTCGTAAGCATTTAGAAGCTCTCTCCACCAGCCACAGGCTCCCAGGCTGTCGCCCACCTTGCATTGCAGGGCTCTCTATGCCCACCTCACCGCCTGTTATTTCAGCTCGGGCCCTCTTCTGCAGGAGGTAGGGTGACCAGACATCACGCATTGCGCGTGATTGCACAGCATTTCTGTCTCTTTTCACGCGTCATGCAAATTGAGACCATGTCCCGCATGATTCGTTGTCATCCGCGCTAACGCCCCCCCCCCAGCCAATGTGAAGAACCTCTATGCGTCGCGGTAACGTTACTAGTATCTGACCGCGAGTGACACCGCATCCTGGACATCCAGGCGACATGACAACTTCGCTGTTGCGCGCGGAGGATCCGTTCGAGCCTGGCGCAAGGAACCCAGGCAAGGGATACACGCGCGCTACGGATCAGATCAGTTACACACGCTGCTGTTACAGTATCTCCGCTGCTCAGCACGAGAGAATAGCGCTTGGTCCAAGTTTGAAAAGGGGAAAGCAATCCCAAAGGGTTTAGATTGAAAACTAATGATATCAATAAATAAGATGCGAGTAGCCGTTCATGTAACCGGTAACCCCCCCCCGCACAAATCAGTGCAGGTGGAAGATAATTGTATTCTGTACTTTATTATTGTGCCATTACTGTTCCTGCTCTCATCACTGCAGTGCCAGTGTGAATCCCTGGACGTGTGAGTTGTTTTGGTGAGTTACTTTTGTTAGTCAAAAGTTAAAGTCAGCTTTATTGTCACCTCTCGTAATGTGCAAGACATACAGATAAATTAAATTGCATTTCCCCCTTCCCACGGTGTATATAAAGAACAAGATCTAATATAAACATAAAGTAACATATAGTACACTATAAACATAAAGTAACATAGTACACTATAAAGTAACATATGGACAGTATACAGGACTATATACAATGTAGACAGTAGCTAAAAAAAAAGTGAATGTATGAGTGAATGTAAATAGAGGTAAACGAGAACTTAGTGCAACACTTTTAGCAGCAGTGGTACATAGTAAGTATGAATAATAAATAATGGCAGTAAAATACAATAATACAATAATGGCAGTAAAGTGGCAGTGAGATGATGGATATGGCAGTAAACTAATACGATGTACACTAAATAAATAAACGAATTAATGGCAGTAAAGTGGCAGTGTGTGTCTGTGTGTGTGACACACACACAGACACTTTACTTTGTGTGTCAGAGGGGGTTAGTCCAGAATCTGTGGGGGGCAGAGTAGAGAGGGGGGAGAGCTGTGTGTGTGTGTGTGTGTGTGTGTGTGTGTGTGTGTGTGTGTGTGTGTGTGTGTGTGTGTGTGTGTGTGTGTGTGTGTGTGTGTGTGTGTGTGTGTGTGTGTGTGTGTGTGTGTGTGTGTGTGTGTGTGTGTGTGTGTGTGTGTGTGTGTGTGTGTGTGTGTGTGTGTGTGTGTGTGTGTGTGTGTGTGTGTGTGTGTGTGTGTGTGTGTGTGTGTGTGTGTGTGTGTGTGTGTGTGTGTGTGTGTGTGTGTGTGTGTGTGTGTGTGTGTGTGTGTGTGTGTGTGCGCGTGCGCGCGTGCGTGTGTGATAAGACTGCGGGTCCAGACCTATAATCATAAGTGATAGTAAGTCTAGGTGGTAATTTTATTTATTTTGAGTACTTAACACCCATTAGAGACAAAAGGGGAAAAAAAGAAAATATGAATAAGGGCAAAACATATTAGGCTTGTGGTCATTTTAATGAGGACAGTGGTGGATGAGCCTTGAAGGAGGCGACAGGGACAGTCCACCAAAAAAAGGGGAGGGGGCTGCACTGGGGGGGGGGGGGGGGGGGGGTGTCCCACATTGTCCCACATTGTCCCACATTGTCCCACATTGTCCCTCACAAACATACCATTTGTCCCACATTTGGTTTATTGGGATCTGGTCACCCTAGCAGGAGGCGATGTGGTGACAGACATTTCTTGTCTTTCTCCAATTTGGCTAATCAGCTGGCCATCATATTGTGCCAGTCTTCCCCCAAACTGCAAGCTGTAGGAGATGGTGGCGAACAGAAGGTCACATTCTATCTTGGCTATCGAGTCTTGAGGAGCCAAGAATAGGTGACACTGCAGGATGGTGGCATTGGCTCTGTCTTCCCAGAGCAACAGCCTGCACCTTGTTCGGGGAAGGAGCGCACGGCAACAAGGTTAATATCCTCTACATATGCTTCTCTCCCATCCTTAGTCAGGTAAACGGTCAGATATCTAGCAGTGGTTGCTGCTGCCCCCTCCTGTGTCATAAGGCGAAACACTTTATCATTGGATTCCAGTGACACAGTGACAAAAGGTTTCGCCGCAGCAGAACTGAGATAGTGAGGGGTCAGCACCAGAACCAGCCCTTCTCCTGGTCCATGAAGTCTTTGACATGAGAGCTCTGGGCTCTGGTCTTCTCATTGCTAACGTGCTCTACTACACCTTGAAAGGCTGGTGAAATTAAGGCTTGTGGGAGGTCAGCTGTTTTGTCTTGTGGTCCGACGGCTGACCTTCACTGTCTTCAGGGGGGGGGGGGGGGTCATCCAGATCAGAAACAGTCTGGGATGAGCTGCATGAGCTTGGGAGGTTCACTGAGCTCAGTATCGACAAGCTCACCCCACTCAGCCCTCTGGAGGAGTGGTGGTCCTGCTGCTCGACTGGCAGGGTGTCGATGATGACAAACTCTCTTCATCAGATGCATCTTCCTCATGGTCAGGAGTCGGCTGTGAGAGTCTGACTTTCAGAACAGAAGAGGTGCTGCACTACTCGCCGGCACCTCGTGTGTAGCAGCAGTATGTAGCGCAGAGCCCTCATTTGCTGTGACCACTTGATACATTCTTGACAGGCGCTGTGTGTGGTCCAGACCGAGATAGATGGTACAGCACTGGATCCAGCAAGCCCTTTCAGTATCTGAGGCAGCAGCCTGTTTCACCAGCTGTATCTAAGGTCACACATAGCTGAGTTATAAAGTAAATTCCTACTAGTTGTCATGTATGCATATTTAACCAAATTAAAAGCGGTTGCACCACATAATTTATAATAAAAGATATTTGTGCCCTAATGATGAGGATAAACGCTCAATGAAGAAACCCACTCCCATTGCCAAAAGAAAGTCTAACATGCCTATAAACTACTCAATATGAGTGTATTACATCACATGGCCCATAACGGCCCCCAAACAACATTTCCAACTTCAACAACAACAAATTAACCCATGCAGTGTTGTGAGCTCCAGGTATTTACAATGCTGATGCTGCTTATCCTACCACATGGCTGGCCACCACAACCCACCGTGTAGAATCTACATGTGGTAGGATATGTAGCATCTATCCATTTACACGGTGGGTTGTGGTGGCCAGCAGAGTTGTAGGATATGTAGCATCTATCCATTTACACGGTGGGTTGTGGTGGCCAGCAGAGTGGTAGGATATGTAGCATCTATCCATTTACACGGTGGGTTGTGGTGGCCAGCAGAGTGGTAGGATATGTAGCATCTATCCATCTACACTGTATTTTGCCATGTATTTTGTATGTGAGCTCCAGGTATCAACAACCCCTATGCTTTTTACAACTTAACTCTAACTAACAACTAAATAGTTAGTTACTGTACACAAGCCCTAGGCTAGGTAGGTGTACATCATACAATGTCACAGAATCATACTCATTAAGGGTAAAACAGCATTTGTTTCTTCCACACAGCATACTTTTTAGATGCAAAGCACCTCCATGAATGCCAATGACAACTCACTCATTCCTTCAGTAATTAATTCACTCACTCACTCACTCACTCACTCACTCACTCACTCACTCACTCACTCACTCACTCACTCACTCACTCACTCACTCACTCACTCACTCACTCACTCACTCATGATTAGAAGCTCTAGTGGCAGTCCACAAGCCTCAGCTTCACATCAAGACAACAGCAAGACCCAGCAATCCACGTAGGAGAGCTGGCTATCAAGCCACGACAATAATTCATCCAATTCAAGGAAATACATGGGATACAATGTGTCTGACAATAGTTTTGTATGCCAAGCCACCAAGCTACATTCACCAGCAACACACAACTTTGCACAGCCTCTTTGAAAATAGATATAAACTGGCCCCCGTAAATGTCCAAACCCCCCTTCCCACCCACCCACCCCCTCCTAATGTACAGTTTCCTGCCCCTCGTATGTATATATTATCTGTTAGGATCTCTGGTTAACAGTACTGTATATTTGCATATCTTGTATGTCACAAATGTAACAGTACTATATACCTGTATGTCATGTATTGTCATAAATGTCATGATATATATCTGTATATCTGTATGGCCCCCGTAAATGTACAAACCCCCCCTCCCACCCCCTCCTAATGTACAGTTTCCTCCCCCTCGTATGTATATATTTTCTGTTCGGATTTTATGTTAGGATAACAGTACTGTATATTTGCATATCTTGTATGTCACAAATGTAACAGTACTGTATACCTGTATGTCAGAAATGTCAAGATATATATCTGTATGTTGCGTATGTCATTATGAATTGAAAATGGGGGACCCAGATGTAAACAATACGAAAGTCTTTCTCTGGTCTGCATCCCCTTAACAATTGTGTGTATTGAGCCGTACTGTATTGTACCCATTCTGCAATCTGTTAATAAAGTTTTCAATCAATCAATCAATCAATCAATCAATAGCATGACGCTAATTGTGATTAGCATGTTTGCTAGCTACTCAATATTTAACTATAAATAGCTGGCTAGATATAGGTGTTATCAGGGCTTATATGTTTTGGTAATTTAGTATAGTGAAATATTTTATCTGTGCATCACATCTTTACAGGAGTAGATTAGCCTTGGGACACACTTCCAGCATGACGGCACACCCCCAACACACTTGCCTATCAGTCCTTCATGCCAGTAGCCATCAGTCTCCACAACCATGGGCATGGACTGCTGCCAAATTAATAGTTGGATAACTATGGCTGGAGAACTCGAGAACTGTTTGACTCTTAAACTATGCATAAATAGTGTGGTATTACTATTATCGATACTATATACCCCTGGGGCTGTGAAATTATGGAACACTTTCTGTGCCACTCCTTGTACATGATTGGCTGTGCTGGCCTGGTAGGCATGCCATATACTGAACTCTAGTTAGTTATTTAGTTAGTCATTATTTTTTTCTTTACATACTGTAGGTAAGTGTACATAGAAATCACTAATAATGTTTTTTCCCCCACAAAGTATCAAAATATAAAGAAAACTATTAGAATGACAGGTGTAGGAAGAAGTCTAAACGTATACACCTACCCTTCTTACAATAATCCGTAACCCTTCAGTAATTTAAAACATTATATACCTACCCTTCTTACAATAGAGCATTAACCCTTTAGTAATTTAAAACATTATATACATACCCTTCTTACACTATATCATTAACCCTCTAGTCATTTAAAACATATACCTACCCTTCTAACAATATATCCTTAACCCTTTAGTAATTTAAAACATATACCTACCCTTCTTGCAATATATCATGAACACTTTAGTCATTTAAAACATTATATACCTACCCTTCTTACATATCCATAACCCTTTAGTAGTTACAAAACATATATAAATAATAGAAAATAAATATATATATTCAAAGGTTCCAAACATAATACAATACTCTTACAGATTTACCACCTTATTTAATATAATTTTTCTTTTACATTTCCTAAATGCAGGGTTCCATTTATCATGTTCTTACTGCCTTTCAGAGTCTTTAACCAAATCATGTTTATGGATTATATTCTTCTCACCTAGACACACAGATAAAACCTCATTGTGGTACATGGTGTTGTTGTAAAAGCATATTTCAGTGGTCTCCTCCTGCAAACCCCCCACTGACTGACATCTAAATGTAAGAACACAGATGCCGTTCGGAGCCTCTCTCTCAGTGAGATGGTTGAACGGGCGAGGAATGGTTGTGGCACAGATGGCCATGTCAGTGTGTGTCTGCTTCTCCATGGGGCATGTGTTCTGGCACGCACACCAAGGCAGACTGTGGCACACTCCTAGTGCCCTGCCCTAGCCAAACGTCACCTGCTGCTCCTGGCAACCTAGCGGCACTCTCTGTTCTCTTTGGATGGGGTGGGGGGGTCGGAAGAGGGAGTGGGGGGAAGTGGGGCTCTTCACATGAAGTTGAATCTCCATCGTAAATATGCTACTACACAGGCAGCAGCCCTTCCTTGATTTCATCCCGGTTCATGAATTTGCCTCCTGACGGTACCATCAACGAGATGCGCTGAACAAGGCACTGCAGACTCAGAATGCTGTAAAAAGTTCCCCTTTTTTGCTCATCCAGATTATGTGGGAGATAAAAGCCTTGTCTGAATGGGGAGTCGCCCTTCTTCTCCCCGGTGACAAAGCTAGTGACCTGGGTGGGAGCCACTCAGCCATATCTCTAACTATATTGTAATGTATTTGATCTCTCTGGCTAATAAATCGTATTAACCGGATCCATTTGACTGAGTAAGTTATTCATTATCTACAACAATACTTGCAGGTGACGTCGTAATCGTAGTATTCATTCACACAAGCTATTTATTCCTGATCTACATGAATTCCATTTATGTCCTCATGAATTATGTTAGTGAATAGTTTTGTACATATTCTAATAGAGATGTGTAGACAGAGGAAGAAGTACACAGTTCCTTTATTTAAGTAAAAGTAGAAATACCCAGAGAAAATATTACTCTGGTAAAAGAAAAAGTCCTCCAATCGAAATTCAACTTAAGTAAAAATAGAAGAAAGATTTATATTGACTGTACTTAAGTATCAAAAGTTAAAGTAATATTATGATCTTGTATTTCAGTGCTTGAGAGCGTTCAACCCGGTATTATGTCCTCTTGAAGTAGACAGGCTTTATCTTCACTATCTTAATATCTTATGTTTTTTATGTACTTTTTTTCTTTAAAAGTAACTAGTAACTGCAGGGTTCAGGTACATGTAGTGGAGTATACGTACAATAATGTCCTTTGAAATGTATAGAGTTTAACCATTTTAGATTTTAGAATTCCAATCATTTGGGACTTTTCCTAAATAAATGTTAATAAATGTGTTAGGAAAAGTCAAGGAGATCTTTTTTTTGTTCCAAATTACTAGAATTCTCAAATTCAAAAACAGTCATATGATCAACTGTTCTAGTGTTGAAATACAAAGTTCCCTAAAATGGAAATACTCAAGTAATGGTTATCAGAATGTAATTTCAGGAGGACTTTAAAGAGATACAGGGATTGTCCTCCTACTTAGTTAGGCCTGTCTGATTGGTCACAAAGTAGTCCTTTTAGTCTGTGCTATAAGCAGCCATATTTTGGTTTTGAGATACAAGAAGTATAGTTGTTGTTGTTGCAGTGCCAGTAAATGGAAGGCATTGATTTCTTAGAGACTAAGCTTCAAGCCTTCATTCAATAATTGTATGCTTCCAATCTGAAGAAGCAAAACTACTTTTGGAAGGACTGAAAGGAACCCAGGCTTTCTTAAAGGGGAATTACGTCCACTTTAATAATTCATACATGTTATTCCTGAAACAGTCCAAAAATTATTAGCGAATACAGGATGAACAACTCTTTCCCAAGTCTATAAATTAGAGTACTAAAAGTAAAAATGTGTACATCAGGTATAAAGTCTGAAACTGCTCCATAGACAATGAATTTGGTAAGACAGAGTAAGACAGGTAAATACACAGGTCATAACATGTTTACAGGAAAGTTTGGAGTTGTATTTGGAGTGTATTTCGGGACTGTTGGGAACTAGGCTACACTGGCACACCTACTTCCAGTGAATGACGCTAAGCTAGGCTAACGGGACGGCTGTTCCCTAAGCCTACAGAGAAGAAAAGGGTATGTATCTGCTCCAGGGTAGATGGCAAATTAGCTAATTTGATTTCCCAAAAAGATGGTGTTCCTTTAACCATAACCATTAAGCGAATGTTAAAACTAACCTTAACTCTAACTATATATATATATATATATAAATTATGTACCTTTTTCCTGTGGTCAATTACTACTTTATTTACACATTTTAAGCAAAATTGGGCTGGGTTGAAAGAGGCGGCGATATATAATAACTTCTATTGTGAGGGAAGATTCCCTCTTTATTGGCACAGCCTGATAACTTTCTCCCCGCACCCAGAGCCAGCCTCCTCCCTGCATGGTAGTCAACCTCCGCCACAGCCTCCGGTGAGGAGCCGATGCAGTTGGGTCGGGCCAGCCTCATTGCAGCAGAGAGGGAGCGCAGGAGAACGCAGGACTTATGCCTCTACTGTGGGGTGAAGGGGCACCTCCGTGACACATGCCCCTCTCGACTCCTGCAGCCAGTGCCACCTTCACAGACCTGAAGAGACGCTTCACCTCCGTGCTGGTCCTTGTCAACCCTGACCCCTCGAGACCCTTCATCGTGGAGGTAGATGCCTCAGACACTGGCATCGGGGGCATACTCTCTCAGCTGTCTGCAGACTAGAAGATGCACCCCTGCCTGCGCCTTCTACTCCCGTCGATACACCCCCGCCGAGGACAACTACTAACCGAGAGCTGCTGGCTGTCATAGAGGCGTTCCAGGAGTGGCGACACTGGCTGGAGGCCGCCAAGCACCCCGTCACCGTTTGGTCGTATCACAAGAATCTGACGTACATCAGATCAGCCAGCCGATTGACCTCCCATCAGGCACGCTGGGCACTCTTCGTGGGGCGGTTTGATTGCACCATCACCTTTTGCCCAGGATCACAGAACGCCAAGGCCAACTCACTGTGTAGACTTCATGCTGCGTGGGAGGATCCGACCACTCCGGTCTCCATGAATGTCGAGGCAGTGGTCCGGAGAGCCCAACGCACCCAGCCTGATCCCCGGACTGGTCTACCGGGTCGCCTATTCGTCCAAGATGCCGCCAGGACCGAGGTGATGCAGTGGGGCCATGCTGGCCAGTTCGCCTGCCATCCTGGGGCTCAATGGACTCTGTCTTTTGTACGCCAGCGGTTCTGGTGGCCTACCATGGCCGCGGGTGTCAGGGACTTTATCTCTGCTTGTCCCACCTGTGCTCGGAACAAGGTGGCCCACTGTCCACCATCAGGCCTGCTGCAGCCCCTTCGCGTGCCCAGTCATCCGTGGTCCCACCACGATTGGCCTACCCCCTTCCCTGGGCATCACTGTCACCCTTACCATTGTGGACCGGTTTTCAAAGTCTGTATGGTTGGTAGCCCTGGCAATGCTCCCGACCACCGCAGAGACAGTAGAGCTACTCACCACCCACGTCTTCCGAATCTACGGGCTCCCCCAGGATGTGGTTTCTGACCGTGGCCCCCAGTTCACGTCCAAGGTTTGGCAAGCCTTTTGCGCTGGGATTGGGGCCATGGTCAGCCTCTCCTCCGGTTACATCCCCCAGTCCAACAGCCAGCCAGAGAGGGCTAACCAAAGCCTGGAGGCGGCACTCCATTGTATGTCCTCCCTCCATCCATCCTCCTGGAGCAAGGACCTACCCTGGGTCGAGTACTCCCTAAACGCCATGGTCAATGACTCCACCGTCCAGTCACTTTTTGAGTGCTCCCTGGGGTACCAGCCACCCCTGCTTCCTATCCAGGAGGCCGACGCTTCTGTGCCATTGGTCCAGGCCCACCTACACTGCTGTTGTCGGGTCTGGATCTCCATGCACTCTGCACTACTCTGTGCCACTGCACGGACCACCCGGAGTGCCAACCGTCACCGGTCTCCAGCCACTGAGTACCAGGTTGGTCAACAGGTCTGGTTGTCTACTGCAGTGCTAACCATCGCCTAAATGTCTCCTCCAAAATGTCGTCCTGGTACATCGGCCCCTATGCCAATGACCGGGTCATCAACCCCACCGCCATCCGGCTGGTCCTCCCTCACTCCCTCCGACGCATCCACCCGGTGTTCCATGTCTCTCGGGTGAAGCCCTATACGTCACCAGTGACCTGGTTCCGCCTGCTCCTGCATTGCCCCCTGCCCAACTGGTGGATGGTCACCCTCAGTGGTGAGGAGACTCTTGAGGGTTTGTTGCCAGGGCCGGGGATTCCAGTACCTGGTGGACTGGGAGGGGTATGGACCGGAGGAACGGAGCTGGATCCCCCGGTCCCAGATCATGTCTCCTGTCCTCCTCCGAGACTTCTACCGAGCTCACCTGGACGCCCCGGGGTCGGTCGGCAGGAGGCTCCCGCTCGGGGGGGGGGGGGGGGGGTCATGTTACAGCTTCACCTCCACAACCCTCCATACCTGTCTCACACACCCACTGCACTTCAGCTCAACCCTCCATACCTGTCTTACACACACCCTGCACTTCAGCTTGCACACTACTTGCGCATAATAGGCACAGGTGAAATGAGTTACGCTGATGGATGGAGATTGCACACCTGCTCCCATTCTACCGCTCTGCCTACAAGAAGCATGGTTCTCCATTCATTCAGAGTCAGATATTCCCTAAGAATGGCCTGGTAAGTATCCTCTACCCTTTCTCACATTATGCTGTTTATCAGATGTGTGTTCGTGTTCGTATCTCTTTCGTGATTTTTGACATTGTATTTTCCGCTGGAATACTCTGAATTTTGTGACATGATATGATTACCAACTGTTCCTTATGGATTACTTTATGGATTTACTAGCCCTGTTTCTTACTTAGTTAGCCACTAACCAATGCAAAGTCAATGGGGTCAAGCTCCTGCTGTACAAGCTGACTGAGGCTCACTGAAATGTATTCCACAGTGTTCCACAATCAATCAATCAATCAATCAATCATTGCATTTATTTATGCTTTTCTAGACACTCAACGTGAAGATTCCCTCCTCCATCACCAATGTGTAGCACCCAACCGTGACCTACTGTATGTGGGCTCAATGGCTGCCATACACTGGCACCAGGCCCACAACACATAATGGCTGAAAGGCTCAGGAGACAAGAATTGATATCAGACAATTAAGGAGATTGATTGATTGATTGAAAAGTTTATTAACAGATTGCAGAATGGGTACAGTACAGTACAGCTCAATACATACAATTGTTAAGGGGATGCAGACCAGAGAAAGACTTTCGTCTTGTTTACATCAGGGTCCCCCATTTTCAATTCATCATAACATATATGACATACATGACATACAGATAGACAGTACTGCTACATCTATACATTTCTGACATATCAGATTTGCAAATACAGTACTGTTTGTGATACAAAAGTGTCCAGAAAAAGAGTGTATATACTTTTGGCGTAGAAACTGTACATTGGAGGAGGTTGGGTGGGTGGGGTGGGGTTGGGTGGGTTGGGTGAAGGCTGTACATTGGAGGTGGGGGGGGGGGGGGTTGGGTAGGGGACACACACACATTTTACACTGTACATTGGAATACTGACAAAGCCTTACTTGGTCATTTACTGTACAACTAGCTTAGGACATTTGTAGGGGCCAGTTTCGAATTGCAGTCTCACGTAGGTGTTTTTTGAGAGTGTTTTTGAAAGTGGGTAGTGATTCACATTCCTTTACAGCTTTAGGTAGGAGAGGGATGCTTAGGCCTTGATGTCAGAGACCTGATTGGGAATTTGGCCAGGAATCTCAGGGAACCTCCAACTCATTGCAATAAACGCTCTGGGTTCTTTAAAGGACCACTTCGCAGATTTTTCAACCTTATCTCTATCTATCCAAATGTGGGATATAGTGTGAGAATTGCCTGCAGTTGTTGCAGATGTTCTCTGTGTCTCTGGTGGCGCAGCTGCAAAATCTGTATTTATTCCGGGCACCAAGTGTGTAATTTGACAAAGAACTACAGACTGGTTCAACTTTGGATTTATTTTTATCAGCGCCATGAGACTGTGGGTATAAGCTACCATTGGCCGACTATTTCAGTAAGAATTCTCCTCCCCTTCTGATATCTGTTTTTTAAAGGGCATCGTCGCTGTATCCTGGTACATGTAGGCACTGCTAACACGGTTTCGTGAGCAGGAGAACTCGTGTTTCTCGGTCAATATAGCATGTACTGAGGAATGTATTGCTTCAGAGGACTGTACTTGTACGATGTCCCTATCACCATAACCTTGTTACTGCCAAGTCCAGAGGACAGAATGCTCCCTGCTGGACAACAACACCACTTTCCATCAATGGCCTCACTGGCAATTTTTTATTTTCCAATCATGAACCCGGATCCTTACCCATTGAAGGATTTGGGTAGAGTTTTCTTAGAAGATGAAACCATTAATATGATAGGTCTAAGTTCACTTGGACCTTAAAGGCCAACTTGCAGGTTGTATTTTTGTTCAATAAACAATGTGACTAGGCCAACGTTGACTTTCATGAAGAGGGGGAAATTTTTTTTCGAAATTGACCCAGTTTTAGCGTTTTTATCAAACATTTTGTCGACCAAACCACAACCTCCACGCACATGCATATTTCAATCCATGGTTCATAACGTGCGTGTGTCATCTTAATGATGACGTCACATCAGGTGCAGGCCGGGCAGCAAGGGGCTCTGAGAGTCACAGGCAGGTAGTGGCAGGAAGCAGAGAGCCTTGCTACTACTAGCCGAGGAGCTAGTATCTGTTTCACCTAACACTATTGCTCCGTGATCATAGCCATTCATCTCTAAAGCGAACCACTATTTGTAAAAGCCACAACCACGTTACCATATTTGTAATAATGTAAATCATTGTGTCGTTGTACATATTGTGTATATAACGTTAGTAGCTAAGTTAGCTAGCTTGGTAGCCAGCATTCTCGAAAATCCTAACATCACCCGATCTAAAATCGTTCTCTCCTCTTTGTATACCTTTGTCCTCACAAGTATTCTGCCAGGGAACTTATGGACACGACAATAGTAGTAGTTATAAGGTGTTTGAGCTTGTAACGTTAACGTTAGTTAGCTAATAGCTATCGTGGTAGCCCGTTTCGTGACTGTGATGCACCGTGGGGCTAGGGGGCTACTATCGTATCAACATGCCGTGACGTGTAGCTTGCTAGCTGGCATGATGTGTGTGCAGTGCTTTGCCCCACAGGTCTGAGAAGAGGACCTGCACATTTTACTCGTTCCCAAAACTCTTTTACATGCCCAGAATTAAAATGGTTCACGACAGTAGACATAGCGGGGTAACGTTAGCCAGAGCCATATAGCCAGTAGTACTATGACCCGGACGGGCATAAGGCATAAGTTGCCTGAAGTGACGTCACGGCCCTGCTAGCGTCTGATAAGCTTTTTCATTTGCTCCATGCATGTTATTCGTGCGTGGACCTTTATAACCCTTTCTGAGTGGCATTTCCGGCATCAAATGGAAATAAATAAATAATGAAATTAGATACCAATGATGTAAACTACCCATAATATAAGAGTAGGGTTTAACCTGCAAGTTGGCCTTTAAGCAGAGAAAGTGTTAGGATGAAAGAACAGTTTCTTCTTACTTCTGACCTGTATATCACGCTAAGTGTCAACATTCTCTACTGAATCACACCATGTGTCAACAATTTCCCTCGCAGAGGGAATGAATCTAGGAGGCCAGAGGTTGTGTCAAACTTTAGGCACCAGAGCTGATGAATGTGTCGACAGCTGTGAAACCTTGAAGGGTGCTATGAAAGGGTGGCAGAGAAGAGAATCTTTGGTTTTCCGGTAGGGTCGCTCACACAAAGAGAGGACCGGAGAGGTACCTGATGATCTATATGTAACCATTTTTCGGTTTATGCCAATAAACCTGCTATGTTATGAAGAGACTACCGGAGCCTGTGTGTTGTATATATTATATCTCAAGGGGAGCTTTCATTTGAGTGACATTTCAACAAACCAACACAATACAGAGCCTATCCTGAAGGAATACAGAATCAGTAACATTAATTGAAAGTCAATGAAATCTAACACCATCATTCTGCCGGATGAATAATACATTTCAATGAGCAAATTCAACCTAACCCCACAATATTTGCCTACAATTTGCTAATTTGACCTATTTCTGCAATACTTCCACATCAAAATGGTCAGGCTGCTCACAACTTTCTGACCTACATACTGTATGATTGTTGATATGATGTAATTCTAAAAATACAAAAAATCGCTAACTTTTTCATGGACAATTTCCGGAAATGAAACAGAAAATGCATTTCAGTATTTAAGAAAATCCACCCGCAAAATCAAGCATTTTCAGCAACAATCCCCCAAAGAATTATTTAAAGGGAAATTCTCACCATCAGTCGGGGAGGTTTTCAGTCTCTGGCAGAGGCTCTCTGTGTTCCCGTATATCTCCTCGATCTTCTGCAGTGCCTCTGGGCCCCTCAGTTCCATTAGATCCCTGAGCTCCTCCAGGGTGGCCCCAAAGTCCCCCGCGTGGTTGGCCTCCATGCCTCCCCCTGTGCTGCCTCGCTGAGACTTCTTGGGGTGGAACTCTACCGAGCTGTTGGCTAAGTCTCCCATGGCTGCCGAGGGGCAGTGTTGTGCTTATGCAGGCTATAGGCTCTTCGAAACAGAATAGATGAGGTCCTCTGGGTCCAGTGTTGGAGTTGAGTAGAATGTGTATGTATGTGTGTTGATGGTTTGTATTCGCACTAATGTTCCCGGATACCTCTCCCTTTTATCCCCCTTCCCGGATTCTCCATATCAACTATATTGATATATTCATATGTATTCATGAATACCTCCCTTCTTTTTTTTCTTCTTTTTTCTGGATATTGTCAAATATATGTGGTAGTGGCTATCATTGGAATATCTGATTCAATTTTTGGAAACATATCTCAAAATGAAATGTTTTCCCACAAATACTTTTTGAGAGGCGAATTACATTTCAGATTTTGAGACGTTTGTAATAATAGTAGTTTCCCCTCAGTGTCACCAGAAGTAGTCAGTTTAAAGTGTGCATTCAATATTAAATACATAAATAGAATGGTATTTGAAAGAAAATTTCATTTTTGCTGAATTGTCAGCGAAAGTACATGTGTAACCCAGTCTGAGTGCTGAGTGTTGACTCCACCAGATATGCTAATCTAACAGCCCATGACTAGCAGAGAAATAGCTGCAATGGACGTTCAGAAGATGAACTTCTCTTGATGTGATGAGGAGGCGGAAGCACAGGCGATTGGCTGATGAAATCACCCTTGAATCTGTAACATAGGGAAAGAACAAAGTATCGTCAAAGAAATGTATTCACCATTAACACTGAGTGCCAGCGACGAGATTTCTCATTAGTTCATGCCAACCGTTGAGTGCCAGGGACAAGAGATCTCGTCTTTTTCTCGTATTTTTTTTATTATCGATTTCCATTCATTTTTCATCAATCTAGCCTCACGTTACCAGTGGGTATCTGTCTGAACTCGAACAGGGAAAATACCGCCCCCTATCGTCTCTCCGGGTGGTACTGCACCCCTTTGGATTGGATTGAATGAAACGCATGGAGAAAAAAAAGTCCTGCTTCCACATTTTACTTGTCAGACAATGCTATGTCCTATATGCTCTGTAAATACTATGTACAGATACCGAGATGGCACACCATGTTACGTGTTTATTGCACTGTTGTTTTTATTGGATTCTATTATATGTTGTACCACTGTATTTTTATTGGATTCTATTATATGTTGTACCACTGTATTGCACATCGTCGCGGGCAAGACCAGCCGCATTTCATTGTATACCTGTATGCCGTGACAATTAAAACTCTTGACTTGACTTGACTTGACTTGACTTGACTTGACAAGTAACCGGAGACGATCCAAGTAATCGCCCACCACCAGAACAGCGGAGAATGTGTGTTTCCAGTACCCAGCGTTGGATCAATAAACGCAATCGATATTTGGAATGGCGATCAGGAATTGGAATAATCTTTTTGAAGAACATCTGATCTGAGGTAAGGAATCTATTTTACCAGTCTTGGGATAATCAGAGCTATTTTCACCTATATATCAGCGTGTGCCATATGTGTGTATGTGTGTGTCTGTGTGTGTGTGCGATATAGATAATCGATTTTTCAGCCCGCTTCTATAGCGTGCATAATAGTAGTACACATATACTATCGATAATCTAGTGTTTATTTGAAAACTATTCATAAATAGGCCGAAAAATGACAGTGTTTTGTGTATTCCAGTGTATTCCAGTAAAGGGCGTTTATCACAGAATCTTTATTTTGTTCTGGAATTAAAAAAAAAAAAAAAAAAAGCGTTTTTCAAAATGGTATCAAACGGAAATGAACCGATTAAAAAAAACAATCCGTTTCGACAATGTTGACTGCAAACAAGTCATTGATAAGTGACGGCCATATTAGACACATAGCCATAATTTAAGATATAGTTTATGCATTCGCAAATATGAGAGCTCTGTCATTGAAGTGGGTGGTGGCGCGCAATGGGGTTCCGGGGCACCGGACCCGTGGCAATCAAAGTGTTAAAGTCCCAATCCAGAATCTTTGGACCATATACTGTAAACATGGGGTATATTCACATACATTCTTGAAGAGTTTGATCTGTAGATGGAAATCGGAAAATAAGCTATTTGGAACTTTCTTAATTAAATGGTAAATGGACTGCATTTATATAGCGCTTTTATCCAAAGTGCTTTATGATTTGTTCCTCACATTCACCCATTCATTCACACATTCACACACCAACGGTGGAGGCGACCATGCAAGGTGCCAACCTGCTCATCGGGAGAAATTAGGGGTTAAGTGTCTTTCTCAAGGACACTTCGACATGCTGCCGGGAGGAGCGGGAATCGAACCAGGAACCTTCCGATTACTAGATGACCGCGTTACCTCCTGAGCAACTGTCACCCCACTGTCTGTTTTACTGTTTTACAAACATTACCAACGTAAAAACTAAAGTTTTACAGCCACAAAATACAACAAATACAATAAGAAAAATAAAACATTTAATAAAATCATATTCTTTTGTTGTGTGGTGTTAGTCCTTGTATTAAGATAGCAGTCAACTAGACTATCCATGTGCACTCACTGGACTATCTTGTACTTTTTATATTGTATTTGTATTTATATTTTATATTGTATCTATAGTGTGTATAGATACTGGACTGTATAGGACTGTGAAGCTCTGTACCCCCCCCCCCCCCCCCCACTGTATCCCCCCCATGCTGCTTTGACACCTGAATTTCCCCAAGGGGATTAATAAAGGATCATCTTATCCTATCTTAGGCCCAGTCCACACGATCACAGGTATTTTTGACACCGGTTTTAAAAAATTATAAAAAATATTAAAAAAAAAACTCTGTCCACACGATTCCACACGAGTGACGTATATACATGTAGTACAATGCCAAAGCAGTAGGTGGTGATGTAGCTCAAACATGAAGGGCATTTTCAACCAATCAGAAGGGTTGAACGAGTCACTCCACGTCCTGCTAAAAAACAACAGTCCACCATCTTTAAATCACCTCGCGTGAGCCATTTAGCAACATAGCATTTATTTTTCAGCAAGAAACAAAGTGCAATAAAAGTGCAATAAACAAAAAAGGATACATTCACTGTGTGTTCTGCCTCATTTGTTGATGAAACAAAACCAACATCAACACAATTTACCACCAAGAGCGGAGTTTAGTCTCACAAAAAGATCGCAGATTTTGTTAGCTTACGTGCTAACGTGATTGGGATGTGCCATTATAATAGTATAGCATTGTGGCTAGCATACATTAACGTAGTAACGTTAATGCTAGTAGAATGAATGGATGAAAACATTATTTAACATATTGCAGAATGGGTACAATACAATACGGCTCAATACAAACAATTGTTTTTTTTTTATTGATCTTTTTCCCCCTCCATTTTTCTCCGATTTTCTCCCATCCCAATGTTAGTCGTTATGCCAATTCCCAATCCCCTTCCTGGTCGCTGCGCACTTACCCCCCACAGTCAGATCATCTGGGAGAGTGGAGGCTATCACGTGCTTCCTCCGACACACGTCCAGCCAATCAACCGCTTCTTTTCACCTGGCAGCGCGGATATTCTCCGAGAGGGCGTAGCGTGTGGAAGGATCACACTATCCCACTCAGGTCCCATTCGCGCTTAGCAGGCGCCCCAACCGAACTGTAGGAGTCGCTGTTTACAACGACCCGGACCCACCCCGCCAGCTTCTCCCACCCTCTAATACTGCCAATTGTATTAGTGTGAATGGCCAGCCAAGCTGGTGACACAGCTCCGGGGTTGGTGACGAACGCAATCTCCGCTACGCCACCTAACCGCCAATACAAACAATTGTTAACGGGATGCAAACAGTTGTAGTTTGGACTGGGTTCCTTATAACAATAACTTGACAACACGTGAGCTTAGTTTAGCCGCAGTTACAGGTTTACTCTGGTCAAGTCAGGAATGCGACAACAGACATCATCAGTCAATCACAACACTCTTCAACACAGACGATACGTTTCGAACAAAAGTTTGTTACAATCATTTTCATATAACACTACTTGGGACAGCTCTGCTGTAAACACTGGAAATAACCTCGGTTTCTATGCCCACATGCAACCACTGCAACCGGGATGCGCGCAAAAGACCACGGTTGTGTGTGGGCGAACAGTGCAACTGCGCACATACAATCACGGTTACATAAAACAGGGCCTTAGAGACAAAAAATATGTCTCCATTTCCTGGTGGTGGGGTTATCCATTTGTTTACATTTGGATCACTGATTGTGTCTTTAAGCTCCATTAAAGATGGAATCATCACTTATCTACATTATCATCCATGACTAAAATAATTTCATTTGGGCAGTTAGAGAGCAAAATGTGTTCCACTGATACACATATGTGGCTCTGACCTTGGCCAGGGGTGTGAATCCCCCTTTGGGAAATTCCTTCAAACAGCCAGTGAGAAAGCGCTGCACCACCAGCCGACTCACCATAGCTTGTGCACTGGAAACAGTAGGTGGAGGTCTTTCTCCCTTTCGCCCACATGGGGAGGAGGGTAAAAAGCCTGCAGGACAATGTATGTAGAATGAAAAGAACTTCTGACGTTATTAGGGATGTAGGTGAGGTCTTAGCCTGGCACCAGTGCCGTCTCCACTGATGGCTAGATAGCTTGGATGAACTGACAGCTTGCTGACATGCTTGGCATAAGAGCCAAAAGTAGAGTGGTCTTGATAGGAAACCATTGTAAGGATGTCTGGTCCAGTGGTTTAAAAGGTTCCTGGTTTAGACTCTGTGACACCATGGCTAAATCCCATTGCGGCAATAAGGCAGACATAATAGGCTTTGACTTGCTCCCTGAGGGAAGCTCTTTAAAAGGAGATGGCTGGAGCATAGACCTTCACAATAGAGGACAGCTTCTGTGGTAGCAACTGGAGATAAGCAATCATTTAGGGAATGCGAGCCACTCTCCAGCATCTACAGTGACAGTGAAAGGAGCTTGAGAGCTCTGAATGGTTCTGATTACCTCGAGGGGGTCAGCTCTTTTTCTATGATCGCAAAACCCAGCAGAGGGAGTCAGCTATCTGGTGTGCCATCTCGCCCCTTCCTCTGAGTGACAGAGACACAATGTCTTCCAGGTAGGAGAAAAGCCATATTTCCTGGTGGCATAACAGTTCCAATGACATCTTCAATGACATGGAGAATGTACTGTGAGTATCTGTATGGCATTCTCTGGTACTTGTAAGCCGTTCCCTGGAAGGTGAAGTTGGGAAACTTCCTGGGGGCAGAAATAGGCACATGAAAGTAAGCATCTTTCAAATATATAGATGTGAACCAATCTCCCAACTTGACAGAATGCAGCAGCTTCTTGACTGTGACCATTGCAGTGTTCCCTCACTGCAATCGGCTGATTGAGCGAGCTTAGGTTCAGGATCTGTCTCATCCCTCCCATTTTCTTGGGAACCAAGAAATAATGGGAGTATATGCCCTTCATCCTCTCCTGTGGAGGGATGAAGATGATTACCTTCTTTGTATCTCGGCTGACAAGGCAGCTGTCTTCGTCTGGTCTGATAACAGTCTGTTTCACCATAGCATGTGCACTGCACAGAGGGTAAGGGCTCTCGAATAGCAATTTTTGACCCATCCTCAAAGTTCTGTCTAACCATGGTGCTAGACTGCATAGATCTTACCATGCTGTGTAATGTTCTGAAGGCGAGCCGCACTGTGAATTGGCCGCCCTGGCTTCTACCGCTGTCTGCCCGGACGTACCTGATCCGACTCAGCAGGCCTGTATGTAAAGGGAGGCCAGCTTCCTGGCCTGGAAGCCTGTGAGGAGGCACTGGGGAACTCAGATTGCAGTCTGTAGACATGGACGAGAACCACGTTGTCTTTGAAACCTTCATCTTGGGAAGACGGGCTGGGCCGCTTGTCTTTCAAGCTGACAGGGCCAGCATAACTCTGACTTACCTAAGTAAGTGACAGACAGTGCCTCAGTCAGGGTGATCTGCAACAGCCAAAAGTGACACTGGGTCTGCTGCCAGCCTCTGGGTCAGGAGGAGAATTGCATCAGAAGTATTGGCCAATGTCTCCAGCTCCCCAAAGCTCACCATTGACAACAGGGCAGAGGACAGCAGAGCTATGTTGTTGGCAGCTGCTATGCTCTGAGCTGCACAAGCATATAACTTGTTAGCCAAGGCAGCAACCTGCTGGTGCAGTTGTTTCTTGGGATGCGGCTTCCTGTCTGGATGTCAAATTAGGATACATAAGGGCAGCCATTGAGTTCTCCAGGCACAGGATACCCACTAACTGAGTAGACATGTTCCCTTATATCTGGTTATATGGCAGGTAGGTACTAACCAGCACTTTTATCCTAGCGGATCTTGACAGACTGTGTCAATATAGGTGGAAGGGGGCGCAGAGCTTTCTGATAGTCACCCACCATATCGTCAGGCCCGGAGCAGAGTGGGGGCACTGGAAGGGGAATCCTGTTCACCACCAATGTAGCCCTGATCAGCTTGCAGCTGTCTCACAGCATAGGCAGAGGAAGCTACAGAGCTGGTGATGTCATCTTGCTTCTAGATGGAAACAGGGGCCATGGCACCAGAGGCAGGGGGGTGTCTGTGCCACTGTCATCCTCATAGGAGTACAGGGGACCAGGCAGCTGGCCAAGGATGCTCCGAATCTCCTGGTGCATTGATTGATTGATTGATTGATTGATTGATTGATTGGTTGGTTGATTGATTGATTGATTGATTGAAAATGTTATTAACAGATTGCAGAATGGGTACAATTAGTGTTGTCAAAAATATCGATACATATCGATACTGAATATTTAAAGCGGTTTCGATACTCATTTCCCGAAATATCAATACTTTCTGCAGTATCGATATCAGCTGGCTTGCTCGCAGTGTTCTACCGCAAGTTGTTGACAGACAGACACACTGCTGCAGAGCACGCTGGCCCCTCCTCCTCCTCAGAGACCTGTCTTCAGTTTGTAAACAAAGATTTTAGATCAGAATATGGCCAGTGCAGAGCCTCCGCAACTTGTGCTTGTGGATAAAGAAAACAGCAAAAGTGCTGTTTGGAAGTACTTCGGGTTTGAAGTAAACGACGAAGGAAAAGCTAAAGCATTGTTACAGAGCAGTGCCAACGATACAGCTATTAGCTAACGTTAGCTTATGCTAGCTAGCTGGCCACCTTTATAATTACTTCATGGAAACGGAGTAACGTTAAGTCGAGTTCATACTAACTACACTAGTACACGTATGAACTCGACATAACGTTACCCCGTTTCGGGAAAAGCTAAAGATGCCACGATGCCCATTTGCAAGCGTTGTTACAGAGCAGTGCCAACGATAGCTATTAGCTAACGTTAGCTTATGCTAGCTAGCTGGCCACCTTTATAATTACTTCATGGAAACGGAGTAACGTTAAGTCGAGTTCATACTAACTACACTAGTACACGTATGAACTCGACATAACGTTACCCCGTTTCCATGAAGTGTTTAAGTAGCAGCAATCTTGTTGAAAATGTAACGTTAATAAATGCTCCGAGTCCGAGCATAGCTCCGGAGAAATCTCTCTCTCTCTCTCTCTTGCCGTCATGAAAATTGTTGTAGTTGTTGTTTTAACCAAATAAAAAGCAGCAGCACTATTGCATAACTGAGTCATGTTTGCTATGTATTTCTTTCTTTAGGGGAGTTTGTTTCACAGTTTTAGCATGATGTTTTATAGATGGCTAGGTTAAACAGGTTTTAGTTTTTAAGAGTGGTTTGATTTAGATTAGATAATTTAGTTATTTTTAAATGTCTGATCTAAAGATAAACAAATGGTTTTAAAAGTGTTATATTTATCTTCTCTTATAGTACCAGAGAGAAGCTGAGGAGAATCAACCAGCAACAAAAGCTACATTTGTTTAAAAAAGAAATATATATATATATTTTTTTTTCTTTTTTTTTTTTATATATTTTTTTGGTATCGAAAATATCTAAACTTTCGATACTTTTCAAGGTATCGTATCGAAGTCGAAATTCCAGTATCGTGACAACACTAGGTACAATACAGTACAGCTCAATATACACAATTGTTAACACTTTGAGCGCCACTCACGGCTAATCTCGGGTTTACGATTGTGACGTTGAAAGCCACGTCACGGCTTTTCTCGGAATTATTTTTTTTTTTTTTATATTAGCGATCTGAAATCATATTGCATAACCCGAGCCTACCGTTGGATATCCAGGGGCCGCCGGTGATCAGATGTGAAAAAAGCGCCCCCTATCGTCTCCCAGATGGTAAATCACCCTTTTGGAATGGGCTCAATGAAAATGGATGGGGGAAAAAAAATATTCCAGTCCACATTTTCCAGTCCACTGATGCAGCCGGAGTTACCAGAGTTCATTCTGGAGCCTCTGAGCCGCGGCGAGCATGGGTTATACTGTACACACGTTGGATCAATATACTTATCGATTTTTTCGAATGGTGATCAAGAATTGGAATATACCATTTGGATACCATCTGATGTCAGGTAAGGAATCTATGTTATCAGTGTTAGGATAATCAGACTTGTTTTCATCGAGAAAAGCCATGAGGAAATAATAGCAGCGATTATCAGCGCACGGCACGAGCGTGCATGCGCACACATATACTATCGACCATCTAGCGTTTATTTGAAAACGATTCATAAATAGACCGACAAATGATAACGTCTGGAATATTCGAGTAAAAGGCGATTATCAGGGAATGTGTTGTTTTTTCTTCGAAACCAAGTGGTTTTCAAAATGCTATAAAAAGGAAATGAAGCAATAAAAACACAATCTGCTTTGCCAATGTTGACTGGAAAATGATTCTTTGATAAGCGATGGGCAGATTAGACACATAGCATAATTTAAAACATAGATTAGGCGATATTAACGTTACATGGGCCGTGGACCGTGGCATCAACGGGGTAAAAAGGAAAACACGGCCTGGCACTGAAAGTGTTAAGGGGATGCAGACCAGAGAAAGACTTTTGTCTTGTTTACATCAGGGTCTCCCATTTTCAATGCATCATAACATATATGACATACATGACATATAGACAGTACTGCTACATCTAGACATTTATGACATACCAGATCTACAAATACAGTACTGTTTGTGATAGAAAAAGAGTCTAAAAAAGTCTCTATCGATTTTTAAGGGCCGATTTTTAAGGGCCCTTTTCGGGCGGGGGCCCCCTTTTTATGCTTTTTGGGGGGTTTTGGTGATCAAATATTGAATATTGAACTATAATAATCAGTGCAGGAGCTCACTGATCCTTGAAAGACACTTTTATCACTGACTTAAAAGGCCCATACATCTCCATAAATGTTCAGGGGGGAGGGAATAAGTGCTTACCCTACAGACCCCAAGAAGTGCTGTATATTCTGTATTGTTTAATATAAATGCATTTTTTATTCCAATCCCGATTTGTGGGACTTGACTTCTTCGTAATACCAGCATTCAACTGTATGCGCCACAGCGGTTTCTATCATCATCATCACCACCCACGCTATGCATAAAATATAGGTCCGCGGAGAGGCACGCTGAGGAGGCCGTGCAAACTGCAATGGAATATGGGGCATCTCTCTCTCTTTACCTAATATTTTGTTTCTATCCGGACATTTTTCAGTTGGAAGGGCATGCATATCTATATGCGTAACGGCAATTTTTTTTTTTTTTTAGGGCACTTTTTTTATGAGGCCCAAAAAGGCTTTCATGGCATGGGAATTCAGCTAAGCACACCAGGCAGACATCTCTGCATCACTCTTGATTATTTTAAGTCACCATTGCAGAAGAAGTATTCATGTGTGGTGCAAACCAAGGTGTGGGGCAGGGTGATTGCCGGAGTTTGCTACCTATTATAATAACTTTAATAACTTTATTTTAGCACTTTTCATACAGAGGTTGCAGTTCAAAGTGCTTCACAACAGTAAGAAATACAGGCATAAGCGAGCATAAAAAGATACAGGTAGAATCACAGTGTTTCACATTAGGATCTAGCATCCCAATAGGCTCTCCGCTTACAGTTTTCAGTAACACAAATAGTAAAAATAGTTTAAAATGATTCAGTTTAAAAATAGTCAAAAAATTATAAAATAGAACGGACATAAAAAATACAGGCATGAGCGAGCATAGCAAGGTATGGCAAATCACAGTGTTTCACATTAGGATCTAGGATCCTAATAGGCTCTCTATTCAGTAATACAAATAATCAGTGTTTCACATTTGGATCTAGCAAATAATAAAAATAGTTTAAAATGATTCAGTTTAAAAATAGTCATCAGTAAGAAGTAAAAAGTGCAATAACCGACACATGAATTTGATAGGCAGTGTATAAGAGTAGGCAGGGTAAGAATAGTGCAGGTAAATACAAGTTGTGTCAGGATATCCCTGATGTTTCCTCTTGCCACTAGGTGGTAGCAGATATCTATCAGTGAAATGCCTGAGCAAAGAGATAGGTTTTAAGCTGTCTTTTAAAGATGTCTAGCGAGTTGGCTTCCCTGATGTTTTGGGGTAGTTTGTTCCATAGTTTTGGGGCATAGTTGATAAAGGCTGCATTACCGATCCTCTTTTGACTGCTTCTGGGAGCCTCTAGTAGTCCAGCAGCTGATGATCGCAGTGTTCTTGCTGGTGTGTAATTTATTAGAGTGTTGGCGATGTAGCTAGGTCCCTGTCCATTTAGAGCTTTGTATGTAAGGAGAAGGACCTTAAAGTCAATTCTAAATGTTACAGGAAGCCAGTGTAAAGCAGCTAAGACTGGACTAATGTGCTCTCTCCTTTTGGTTCTAGTTAGCAGTCGGGCTGCAGAGTTTTGGATTAGCTGAAGCCTCTCTGTGGTTTTCTTAGGGAGACCTGTGAAAAGTGCATTACAGTAGTCTAACTGGCTAGATATGAATGCATGAATTAGCTTCTCAGCATCGTTCTGATTAATAAATGGTCGTACTTTTGCTATATTTCTGAGATGGAAGAACGATGTTTTCGTCACTTTGCTAAATGAGAATTGAAGTTCAGTTCTGAATCTATGATAACCCCAAGACTAGTGACCTCAGATTTGATCCAAGGGGTTAGTCCCCCCAGGTTCTTTATTAATGTTTCTTTTTTAGTTTTGGAGCCGATAATTAGAATTTCAGTTTTGTTCTCGTTTAGTTTCAGGAAGTTCTTACTCATCCATTTATTTATTGCCAGTAAGCAGTCTGTAATGGAGCTAATCGATGTATCATTTGGTTCAGCAGATATGTACAGTTGTGTATCATCCGCATAGCTATGGAAATCTACATTATGTTCTCTGATGATATCACCCAGCGGTAACATGTAAAGGGAGAAGAGTAAAGGACCTAAGCAACTCCCTTGTGCAACTCCATAGTTGTTGTCGTATATATCAGACATGTGATCTCCTAGTTTAACATAGAATTTCCTCCCTCCCTGTATGTTTTAAACCAGCCCAGCACATGTTCTGAGAAACCGACATGGTTTTCAAGACGATCGATTAAAATATCGTGATCGATTGTATCAAATGCTGCACTGAGATCTAACAGGATAAGGATGGAGATCTTATTCTCGTCAGAGTTTAGTCTGAGGTCACTGATTATTTTGGTGAGGGCAGTTTCAGTGCTATGATATTTTCTGAATCCTGACTGAAATTCTTCTAAGATGTTGTTTTGTTCAAGAAAGGAATTTATTTGAACTGAAACTATCTTTTCAAGTACTTTACTAATGAATGGTAGGTTGGATATTGGACGATAATTTGCCATTTCATTACTATCCAAGTTAGGTTTTTTTAGTAATGGCTTTACAACTGCTGTTTTAAAGGCATCCGGGAAAATACCAGTCCTAAGGGAAGTGTTTATGATATCTAGCACAGGGCTTGAAACACTATTAAATACCCGTTTGAAGAAAGCTGTAGGTATAGGGTCAATATCTGAGGTGGAGGAGTTACATTCTGAGACAGTTTTGCAGAGTACATCTAATGTGATGCATGTGAAACTTCTCATGGTTACATTGCGCGGTTTGCCGCAATCAGCTTTATTTCCATCATGAGTAATGCTGGCCCTGATCAAGGTTATTTTGTTGTTAAAGAATAGTGCAAGTTCTTCACACTTAACCGTTGATGACTGAGGAGGTGTAGGGGCAGTGTTGAGTAGTACATTAATAGTGGAAAAAAGGATTCTGGAGTTTCCAGAATTTTCTGTAATGATTTTAGAGAAGTAATCTTTCCTTGCTAAGCGGATGGTTTTATTATAAGCAGTTAAAGCATCTTTGTATATATCACAGCATATGGTGGTTTTTGTTTTTCTCCATTTTCGCTCCGCTGCACGACATTTCCTTTTTTCTTTGTTGACCGTATTATAGTTTAACCAGGGCGAGGCTCTAGTTTTCTTCTTTTTCATTTTTAATGGGGCGACAGAATTTAATATATAAGATTTTCTACCATTTCATTTAGAGAGCTGTCATGATTGTGTGGTTCATGTAGTCTGATAAGATCAATGAACTTTGATTCAGCTTTGTCGTTTAGGAGCCTCTTTTTAACTATGATTTCTTTTTTTGTTTTAGTAAGGGTTATTTGAGTATCAAAAAATATACAGTGATGGTCGGAGAGAGGTAATTCAGTTATTGAGATATTTGTTATGCTTAGCCCAGTTGTTGTTATAACTAAGTCTAGTGTATTCCCAAGCCTGTGAGTTGCATTTGTTATATGCTGTATTAGGTCAAAGCTATCCAGTAGATTTTTTAGTTCTATAGTTTTCTAGTCTGTTTTCTTATTAAAATGGATGTTCAAGTCTCCATTTAGGATCACCTTATCATATCCGGTAACACATAGTGAGAGTGGAGTCCTGGTATAGGATTGGTGCATGTCAAATTATTTCAGCGTGAAACAGTACAGACACAGAAGGTCCAATATGCAAAACAAGATGAGAACAAGTGAACTTTAGTTTATAATTTCCCACAAGCATCAGGATATTCATATCCAGTCTTAAGAGTAACCTGACTACTAGCATGTCAAATTTGAAAGCTCTCAGAGTTTGTATTATTAATCTACATTAGTTCATATGCCTCAAATCCCATACAGCCAGGCTTTATTTGAGCTCTTTTTAGTTTTTGTTTTGGGGTGTATAACAAATTTTTTTCTTTTTTTATCCACTTTTTCTCCTTTTTCTATTTTTTTCTCCCATCCCAATTTAGCCCTGCCAATTCTCCCCTCCCCTGTCTTGAACGTTGCTCACATATGCCCCCCACTGGTCGGTTGTAGGGAGGATAGAAGCCTTGCATCACATGTCCCCTCCGATACAGGAGGCAGCCTGTCACATATTTTCACCTGCCAGCGCGGACTCTCATTTGGCGAGGTGTAACGTATGGGAGGCTCACACTACCCCCGCTATTTTCCTGTCTCTGCTGTGCAGGCGTCCCCCAACTGACCTGTAGGAGTCGCTGTCCACAACGTCCAGATTACCACCCATCGACTTCCACCCGCTAACTCTGCCAATTGAGTTATATGACGGCCGGCCCAAGTCGGAGGCAACGCCGACAGCCGGAGTCGAACCCGGTGTCTCTTGCGTTGGTGACGAGCGCAATGTCCGCTGCGCCACCCAGCCGCCCGGTGTATAACAATATCTGTACAATAATACCATTTTTACAGTCAAATATTTTTATACAAGAATCCATGTCATATATATGGGACACCTTAGAGATTAGAAAAAACATTAGTGTTTTGTTCTACCTCCAGTAGGTGTATCTCAAAAACGACAGTTGTCACTATATGCTAATAGTGTCCAGTGCTGTATATTAGATTAGATTCCCATTTATTGTCATCATACAGCACAAGTACAGTACAACCAAAACAATGCGCGCACACACACACACACAACCGTGTATTTATCAGACTATAGCTTTTGCTCATACCAAAATGCAGGACCCCGTCCTTTGAAGACGCACCTTTCAGCTTTTTAGCTGCAGCCTAAAAGGCATTAGCTCAGTTGACAGTTTTGAATGAAATCTTAACCTCGTTTTAATTTAAAATAGGTGACTATGTAGTACAAACATAGTCTACTTTTTATTTTATTGTATTATTCTCATTCATTCATTCATACAGGTCTGCGTTTTAAATTTTTATGAAATGTGCTGTATAATTAGTTTGGTCTATTGATAGTGCATATCTGAATATATTGTACATGTGACCTCATTCCCAGTTTTATCTCCTCCAGATAATTTGACCTAGTCGTGCCGCCTTGCAAACGAAAAATATACACAAATCAAATGGCTGTGAGCCGTGATGTTCGAATGCAAACAGCCAATCCGATGGCGAAATCCCATGTACCAGCGCGACGCGCACAGCCATGACGCTCTGTGATTTGAGCTCCAGCGGTGGGCTTCTCTCCTCCGATGCGAGGGGATACATTTCCATGTCACGGACAGAACATTGAGATGTATGGTATTGGCTACCATTACAATAATTTATCTCTTTTCAAAGACAATTAACGGACACTATCAAACTAAATAGTAATGCCATGTACGACGAAAACAGCAAGACAGGTAGTAAACGAATACACGATGCCCCGTTTAACCTTCAGATATCAGTTGTTAACCTTGGTCTGCATCTTCTATGACAACAAAACAACTATTGGGACTGGCGCACGCAGATCGCTCGTATCGATCACTTTGATGGTTATAAAGAGGGGTTGTCTCTATCGATGCTGGGGATAGAATGACACTTGTGGATATATTTAGAGACCTGTCCGCCTCACGCTTTGCGTGTATAACCCATTGGGTCATGATTTATCCATTGGTGATGTAAATTAAGCCGGCGTGAACGTTTTACATTTAATCTGAGAGAGAGAGAGAGAGCAGGCCTACCTGCTGCACGGTTATTACCGGAGACACCGGCTCACTCCCATCGGCTTTTAAATCATTCTGTGAAATCACAACAGTGGCATTAAGCTATTCCTTAATAAGTCCACATAACCTATACTAGCCCGTCTAAACAACAATTCCAGAATAAGACAATTGCTGCAGATATCCAAAAACGCCAGCTGCCATCCCGCTGCATAAAAATGACGATATCCCAAGACCACGAAAACATCCCAATGACCATATAGTTTGAGCAAATACAATTGGATAGCCTTGGTGCCTGCATGTGGATGCAATGATGACAGGTTAATTTCAGGCAGGACGGTTCAGGGAAGGTAACCTATTGCACCAGTCTCATTAATTTGGATGATTGCAATAATAATAATAATAATAATAATAATAATAATAATAATAATAATAATAATAATAATAATAATAATAATAATAATAATAATAATAATTAACAATCATAATAAGAAGAACAAAAACAATGATGCTAATAATAACAACAATAATGATAATACCAATAATACTTCAACATAATAATACATTGCAGCTCATAATAGCGCAAGTCTTTACCATGCATTTGACCAAGGCATTCTGAAGCTATAGAAGAAACCGACTGTCAAAATACTCACCCAGCCGCCTCCAAGGACGTATACGGTGAGTTCAGGAAAAACGGAATTCCAATGTCCCCTAATGTCCTCAAATTCAATTCAAATCCAAAAGCAGAAACGTGTGTGTGAGTGTGAGGAAGTCGGCGAGGGAGCGTGCGTGTTATGCGTGTGTGAGAGTGTGCGTGCGTGTGATGTTCCACAGGCTACCGACGTGATGTCCCATCTGTTGTTTCTGGACAAGAGATCAAGCGCACAATAGTGTATACGTCTGTGTAGAATTCCTCTAAGGCGGAAGAAAATGAAAACGACGGAGGACACATTATTATGAGCAGGTATTTGAGCAGGAATTAATGTTATTGTAGACTTCGATCATTTATTATTAGAGGTAGGCTCTTCTGGTTTGACTGACCGTTTCCCCCCTGTTATTGTCTATAGTCTATCACATACTACACTACAAATGCGTTCCCCCCAAAAAGGGTGTGGGTTTATAATTTGGGTCTACATGGCACATGCTCAAAAGATGCTCCGTTTAACGCACCCGTCCGGTGATGGCAACACGTTATCGGCTGTCCAATGCGACGGATGTGAGGGGGAGGGGCAGCTGGATGCTTGACGTCCTACTAGCATCCCCTTCTCTCCTGCAACCCCTCCTCGCTGCTCGCTCACCGGCCCCATTCATGATACTTATCCCCGGGTATAAAGAACCAGCTGCTAGCGCTCCCACAAGTCAGAACTGTAATAGATTCACAAAAAAATAAAAAATAAATAAAAAAACATTGACAAGGGAGACAGGAAGTATGATACCATTGAACAAAAATGAAAAATGTGTGGTTAACAATAAATATATTAAACCAAGGTTTAATCAACCATGCCTATAGCCTATAACTGAACAGGACTGAACTGTTTTTCACTTACACAATTTCTACCATCTCCACAAACATTTGCCCTCTAATATCGAACCACATTTGTATGCACAGGATGTGAAGCTACATCTACCATCAATAATACAACATGATCCAAAGATGGACAACTGTGGGAGAAGGGTTACGGGCGGAGTGAGTGTTTAATTCCACGAATTACAAGGGACTGATTTCAACTTTGATTCCCAGTATTTCTTTAAATATTAAGAGCATTCTACATACACAAAAAACACATAAACAATGGTTGTTTTTGTAAAACTGAGGCTGTGTCTGATGTGCTTTGGTGGTTCCCTCCACTGGGACAGAATGGAACTGCGAGAGTAAAAAAGAAAAAAGAAGATTATTCAGTTATTCTGTGAGAGAGTTGCTGAAACAAAATTATGCTATCTTCCAATATAAAAAGTTATCTTTATTCATATTCACACATGAACTTAGTTTGTGCGACTATTTTGCTGATAATAGATGGATGTAGCTTCACAAAATATTATTTTTGTATAAAAGACTTGTGTTTATGACAATTTATTGTCACTCAGCAGATTATTTATAATTGATTAATTTAGTTTGGCGCTATCTCCAGGGCCCAGGAGTTAAAAACTTTTAATCCCTTTTAAGGCGGCACGGTGGTGTAGTGGTTAACACTGTCGCCTCACAGCAAGAAGGTCCAGGGTTCGATTCCCGCTTGGGGACCAGGTTTCCATGATGCCAGGTACTCAGGTGGGGTATCTCCCAGGCCTTTCTGTGTGGGGTTTGCATGTTCTCCCCGTGCTCGCAGGGGTTTCCCCCCGATAAGATAAACCCAATGGAAAAACATGCACAACAGATCGCTAACGCTGTGGTGTCCTTGACGAAGACGGACAGGAGCACTTGGATTGGTCCCCGGGGCGCGGCTCACGTTGATGCCCTATCTGCTCCCGGCTGCCCATGGGGGGAAGGACAACAGGATGGGAAAAGTGCAGAGAGACATTTCATCGGCGACTCAGTGGTTCCTGTGGGTTGCCCATCTCGCGTGTGTGTGTTAAACTGCATGACAAATAAAGACTTCTAGTCTTCTAGTCTAACCAATTAATCCCTATCTGATTGGATCAGATTTGGATTTTGGGTAGTTGAAAACCAAAAAAACAGGATGAGGATCACTTTGATATCCGATCAGATCAGGAAATAAAATCCCAGCTTTAATCTGGATCAAATCTTCAAAACGGGTAGTTCAAACTGACAACACAGGATTGGGATCAGTTTGATCCCAAATAACTGGATTATCTTGATCCCACCAGAGGGGTGGATTTCCAGTGGATTACCAGAGCAAAATGTAGTATACAATTTATTTAAAAATATGTTTCAATATAAATAAGATGGAAAGTTTGTTAACTGAAAGAAAAAAGAAAAAAATAATTGCCTTCATGGCAAAAAAATAAATAGAATTGGTCACATTTGTGGTGGCTTATTTTGTTTTCAACCAAATGTCTTTCTTGTGTATGTACAGTATGTGATGAATAAATCTCTTAAATCTTGAAATGTTGATGACAAAAATGTTTATGCTCATAAAAGTATCACAACAAAGATTGTCAATCACAAATGTAATTTAGATTAAAGAAAAAATATATAAAAAAAAAAAAATCCATCTGTCATCACCTTCAGCAAACTGAAACCTCACTTAGAATTCAGCTCATCAAAGCACGCTTGGATGATCAGCTGCCTTTGAATTAATGTTTTTTTGTTGTTACCTAGTGGGAGTTTTTTTTTTATTACAATAAAATTATGATTTTATGTCCTTTATGTATTTAACAATACAATTAGACATTATAGATGTCTCTGCAATGTGGTCCCTTGTCTTCCTTGTATTATTTTTCATATCCACTAGATGGAGATTGGTAGGATTCAATCACTGAATCTAGTAATCTTGAAAAGTCTGAATCTGGATCAGGGTGATCTATACCCTGGATTGCTTTGAAATACCGGGACAAAATCTGGCAGAGTTGTCTGATCCTGGATCACAAAAAATGGGATTTAAAAATCTGATCGGGTCAGATATGGATTAAAAGTTTTGAACTCCTGGGCGCGTGTAGCTTTATGCCAAGCAAGCAGTGCAAAAATGTACCGTAGTGGCATGCAGTAATGCGCCTTTCATTTTCGCGGAAATAGGCTGTCTATTGCCATTCTCTTTGACAAACTCTAACCTTAACCAGCTCCTTAACAACGCCTAAACTTAACCGTTCTAACCTTAACCAACTCCGAAACAATGCCTAACCTTAACCTTAACCATAGAAATTATATTGCCATTCTCTTTGACAAACTCTAACCTTAACCAGCTCCTTAACAGCGCCTAAACTTAACCGTTCTAACCTTAACCAACTCCGAAACAATGCCTAACCTTAATCGGCGAAAGAATACACGTTAAAAAAAAATCACGTTAAAAAATATTTTCGATGGGATTCGAACTCGCCAGCAAACAAGCCATAGGATCCACAGCCATGTGTCCTTACCAATTGAGCTATTTGTTGGATACTGAATAAGGGGCGGTGACTTCTATATATTGAGCTCCGCTCGTGTCGCATGCGCGGGCACCTCGCGCGAGCACGCCGGCGCACGCACGCACCTGAGCGAGCACGCCGCCGCCGGTGCACGCACGGTAGCGCGTGTCTGAAAAGAAGGGCGCTTTACCGCACTAGCGTGCGGTGACGAATGCGGAAGCATTTTTGCACTGCTTGCTTGGCATTAACGTACAGGCCTCCTGCGTCCAGGGCCCAGTAGTTCAAAACTTTTAATCTCAATCAGATCCGATCAGATTTTTAAATCCAATTTTTTTCACCCAAAATGTGATCCAATCGGATGGGGATTAAAAGTTTTGAACTCCTGGACCCTCAGGATGCTCAATGACGATGTAACATCAACCCATCCATCAACTCCTGTTGAAACTGCACCCTCAAGGCATAAACAATCAATTGCACATGCACTGCTGGTCAGGCATAATAATCTATCTTGCAAATACAATTACCGTTTGCTTATATCATTACAGTTTGTTGCACAATACACTAATGGGAGTGGCCTCGTTTTTATCTACAGAACCTTTAAGCTATTTAAATACACTTACATTTTATTGTATCATGTGTACATGTGTGCTAGCGCAGCTGCGCAGGTATAGTTATGAGTGTTGGGGCGCCAGGGTGGAGCACCACGTAACGCACTGTAGTGCAACGCGGCGGCCCGGGTTCAACTCCTGGACCCGGCAACCTTTGCCGAATGTTTTCCCCCATATCTCTCCTCCCATTCTTCCTCTCTGCTGGACTTGTCCAATAAACAAATAATCTACCAAAAACATAATAAATTAAAAATAATGTAGTCATGTAGTAAATTATTCAGGCAAAGCCGTTGCAGTGGCTTAAACGAGGAAATATTGTGCACTTCACACGTTTCTATAATTGTTTTGTCGAAACCGGAAAGCCTGTAGCCTGTACTTCCTGTACTTCCATTTACACACTTTAGGAGGCCTAGCCTGACCCCAAGAAGATCGTCGTCAAGTGGAACCAACCTACCACCCGTTAACAGCTACAGTCTTTCCTCAGCTTCACCAACTTCTATCTGCGATTCATTTGGGACTACAGTCGGGTGGCCGCCCCTCTCGCGGCACTCACCTCCTCCCTGCATCCCTTCATCTGGACTTCTGCAGCCAGTACCGCCTTCACGGACCTAAAGAGTCGTTTCACGTCTGCGCCGGTCCTAGTCAACCCTGATCCCTCGAGACCCTTCATCGTGGAGGTTGATGCCTCTGACACAGGAATCAGGGGCGTACTCTCTCAGGCATCTACCGACCAGAAGATGCACCCCGTCACCGTCTGGTCGGATCACAAGAATCTGACGTACATCAGATCAACCAGACGGTTGACCTCACGTCAGGCACGCTGGGTGCTCTTCCTGGGGTGTTTCGATTGTACAATCACCTTCCGCCCAGGATCTCAGAACGCCACGGCAGTGGTCCAGAGGGCCCAGCGCACCCAGCCTGATCCCCGGACTGGTCCCTCAGGGCGTATATTCATTCCAGATGCCGTCAGGACCGAGGTCATGCAGTGGGAACATGCTAGCCGGTTCGCTTGCCATCCTGGGACACAAAGAACACTGTCTTTCCCACGCCGACGGTTCTGGTGGCCTACCATGGCCGCAGACGTCAGAGAGCTTGTCTCTGCCTGCCCTACCTGTGTACGGAACAAGGCGTCTCATCGCCCACCATCAGGCCTGCTGCAGCCTCTCCCCATGCCCAGTCGTCCGTGGTCCCACCTCTCTGTGTACTTCGTTACCGGCCTTCCCCCTTCCCTGGGAAACACTGTCGTCGGGTCTGGAACTCTGTGTGTTCTGCACTGCTCCACGCCACAGCACGGACCACCCGGAGCACCAACCCTCACCGATCCCTGGCTCCAGAGTACCAGGTAGGCCAACAGGTGTGGTTGTCGACTGCAGACCTCCCCCTCAACGTCGCTTCCAAGAAGCTCTCATCTCGGTACATCGGTCCCTACACCATTGACCAGGTGATCAACCCCGCCGCCATCCGGTTGGTTCTCCCTCCCTCCCTCTGACGCATCCACCCGGTGTTCCACATCTCTCGGATCAAGCCCTACATCACCAGCAACCTGGCTCCACCTGCTCCCCCCCCCCCCCTCCCCACCCAACTGGTAGATGGTCACTCACAGTGGATGGTTCGGAGACTCCTGAAGGTCTGTCGCCAGGGTCGGGGCTTCCGGTACCTGGTAGATTGGGAGGGTTATGGACCAGAGGAATGGAGTTGGATTCCCCGATCCCAGATCATGTCTCCCATCCTTCTCCATGACTTCTACCGAGCCCACCCGGATGCCCGGGCCAATCGCCAGGAGTCTCCCGCTCAGGGGGGGGGGGGGGGGGGGGGGGTCTCCTGTTACGGTTCCACCTACACAATCCCCTCTGTCTCCGTCACACACCGCTGTGTCTGTCTCTAACCCTGTGTTTGTCCCATTCACTCCCTGCACACACAAATCATCACACTGATGGATGGAGACTCCGCACCTGCCTGCTAATCACCACACCACCCTACAAGATACCAGGATCTCCATGCATCAGTGTCAAATCTTCGTTTTAAGATGGCCTGGCAAGTATCTTTGATATTCCTCCCACTGAATATGTTTTTCATAGTTTCTATGTTAACCTTACTCCTGTTGTCTTTTCGTATATCCACCCGTTTCATGGTTTTTTGACATCTCATGTTTTTTCATGTTTTTGTATTGTGTTTTTTCCGTGTGCTTCCCCTCGTTTATGCTGTGAAGACTTATTTAGTTTTTCTCTCTGTTGTCTTCACAGCTTCACTCCCGTGCTTCCCACTGGTCACGGTTATCCACCCAGGCTCAATACGCACACACACACACACACACACACACACACACACACACACACACACACACACACACACACACACACACACACACACCGCACTGGTGTTCATTCATTTTTGCAACGTATTAATAAATGCACTTCAGGGTTGACCATTCTTCTGTCTCCCATGTTGTGCATTTGAGCCTACCTGTTCCTAACAATGAGTTCCCAAAAAAATAAGGGGGGGGGGGGCTCAAGGGTAATTCAGGGGGGATAATTGGCACTATGGTTAGGGTCAAGCGAATCAAAATAATTTCCCCAAATCCCTTTGCATAATGGATTGGAAAAAACTGATTTCAGATCCAGAACACATGCCTCAGATCAGTCATCCATTCTCTCCCAGATGACGTCAAAAGTATGTGTCGAAGTTCAAATGCATTTTTTCTTTCTTGTGCCAAAGTGCAACCTCTAACCATGCAGCCAAGGGGAAATTGCCATTTGAGCTTGTAGTAGTAGTAGTAGTAGTGTGTGTCTGTGTGTGTGTGTGTGTGTGTGTGTACAAGAGTAAAAAAACAGGGCTCCATCTGGGGCCACTCTCCTAAACTGAGTGCCAATATCCACAGCACATCAGATCACCACAACCAGGTAAGCAGTGCCTTCTTTGATTTGCAAGTGTGTGTGAGTGAGGGAATGAGTTAGTATATTATTCTGTAAACAGAAAATACAGTTGAAAAGATAATGTTAGAGGTCGTTTCATAAGTTTATGATATTCTGTAAATCAGTTACAGTAGAATTATCTGAAAGCTTGACAGCATTGACAGTCTGACATAACGGGACCAAGAGTAAATACAATAAATGCAAACTGAATGTCCATTAAGTTTGTGTCTATCAAGGCACTTGGGGGGGGGATCCTGCTAGGGGGGTCCGGGGGCATGACCCTTAGGCTGTAAAGACAAAAATTTGGTGGCCTCTGGCACATTCTAAAGCTACTATTCCATCATATACAGTGATCTTAACTATTGCCTATTTTAATGAGTCTGCCTACTTGATTGTTCACATGTATTGAATTAATGTAGAGGATTAGGCTTCTTGTGCATTTGATCCCACAGTCTGTAATAGTTATTCATATTTCAAAGCCTATTCCTGACTGAACTTTTGTAATAAAGAATTGTTAATTTTTTTAATTAATTTACTGTTTATTGTATCATTTATTATTTATTTATCTTACCTATGTTAAAAACACAACAAAGGAGGGGGGATGGGTAGCAGTGCACTAAAGAGGGGATAAATATGGAATAAAATGTGACCGCTGACCTTGGGTCGGCAGACAATACTCTGCCAATGTAGCTGCAGCTAATCCAATAATATTCATTTTCGGGCGAAGTAGAGTGTGGTGTAACAGCAAGCAATGTCCGTTGGAAAAAGGCAAAAAACGATGGTTCCAGCCACTCTTCTCAATAGTACAGCAGGGTTAATCCACCTAGCAGAGGAAACCCTAATCAGTGGCATGTGTGTTCACAGTTTAATATTAAAACATATACATGTGGGCACTGGGCAAACAAAGAGCATCACTCAGCTTGAGGGGAGATGATAGGAGGAGGACCCCAGCCAAGCCACTCTATGGTCCCGCAGTAATGCAGTTAGGTTGTAAGGGGAGGACGTTAGGCTGTTGGTGATAGGGGATCTGACATTGTAGATACCGGGTGGGACGGACAGCACGTTGTCATGAGATCTCCTGAGTCTGCCATCTTGGAGTTCACCTGCCATTATAAGTCCAGGTGTCCAGCCATGACATCATCACGGGGCAGAGGAGGGAACATAGGGGGGACCTGGGACACCTGTTCAACCAAACCACAGTGGGAGGCAGGCGTCCCAGGTCCTCCCATAATTAGTTCACATTGCCCACAGCTCTGCATGACTTATCTAATTCTCAATTGTCTCAAGCCCTAGTCAGCACAGCCATGGCGCAGGGGGAAAAGTAATCTAACAGTAATCCGATATGTTAGAGGAGAAAGGGGTTAATCCACAGTCTTTCTTGTACACAGTACATATGTCCACATAAGGGAAGCAAGGTCCTGTCAACCTGTGACCAATGGTACATACATAGTGGTCAAATATAATCAAACTTCTCCCACTCATGAGTTCCAATCCGAAAGCTCAGAATAGTTTGAGTTCCCTGAAACGAACCAGGCTGCCCAATCTCATCAATCTCACAAGATACACTACACCACTAAGGTACCCATGTGCATGTCGAAATACTTCCCAAAGGTCAGTGAATACCATGACCACAACACCAGAGAGAGTTCCACAAATCATGTTCAACCCAGATTCGGCTCAAACAAGGGACTAAACACGTTTCGCAATTATGCCACATCAATGTGGAACCCCCTACCCACAGCCGTAAAATAATGTGAATCCCTACCCACCTTCAAAACTGCTCTCAAAGAGCACCTATGTGAGGCTGCAATTCAAAACTGGCCCCTGTAAATATCCAACCCCCCCACCCAACCCCCTCCAATGTACAGTTTCTTCCCCCTCAAATGTATATACTCTCTTTTAGAAACTCTGTTTCTTAAACAGTACTGTTTATCTGTATGTCATGTATGTCATAAATGTTACGATGAATTGAAAATGGGGGACCCTGATGTAAACAAGACGAAAGTCTTTCTCTGGTCTGCATCGCCTTAACAATTGTGTGTATTGAGCAGTACTGTATTGTAATTTGTACCCATTCTGCAATCTGTTAATAAAGTTTTCAATCAATCAATCAATAATTCCTTCTCTTTCCCCAGCTCACTTAGTAAAGTAATCAGCACTCGAATGGAGTGAAGCAATAATGATTAGCTGCTACTCCAGTAAGACAAACTACAGCTACGGCTTCACTAAATTATCAAAGTAGCCAAAGACGCACATGAACAGCACATATTAAAAACCCATTCATGAGCCACACATAATAATGACATTGATTGGGAGCCAGGAGTCTCAGGGAGCTCAATCTGAGAAAAAAGAAAAATGTAAAACCTGAACAACTTGAAAGGTAATATTAATTTAGATGAAACGACACATAATTAATTAATCAATAAAAGGAATAGGACTACACAGCACTAGACAATTTCTTTTTATTATACTAAAGGGGAAATTACATTGCATACTCAGAGAGGGTTGTTCTAATTAGAATATAATGTCAGCTATATTAATAATTAAATAAAGTATATCAGATTACATTAAGGTAGCCAATGTATGTGTAAAAAAGAAAAGGCCTGAAGCCTAACTATCTTTAGTCCAATAAGGTTTAATCAAGGATCAGGAAACCAGACCCATATGCAATGATATTTGTAATAGTAATGTTTTGGTATATTTTAGCTTTGTCTGTTCATTTCACAACCCCAAACTTTTCTGCATCTATTGCTGATACACATGTGATAAACATGACAACAAGACCCCATCTAAAATCTATACTCTTATTTCCTTAGCTGAAAATGGCAGCACCCAGCTCCCCCCAACATGCAGCTCTACTTCTCCTTGTGGGCATCCTTTGGACTCTACCAGCTCAAAGCCAGGCTGGCAAGATCCTGGTGTACCCAGTAGATGGCAGTCACTGGCTAAACATGAACATCCTTCTGAGAGAGATGCATGAGAGAGGCCACTCTATAACTGTTGTTCGCTCGACCACGAGCTGGTATATATCGGAGCAGGCGCCCCACTACAACTCAGTGACTGTGTCTGTCCCAAGAGCCAGCAGCCTGGAGGACCCAGAGTACATGGCGTCCTTCCTGAAGAGAAACCTACAGATATGGACCACAGAACGTTCCATATCGTCCTTCATCGCCCTCCAGCAGGAGACCATCAGTTTGCTGGAGGAGGCCCACGGTGCCAGCGCTGAGATGGCCCGCTTGATCATGGAGAACAAGCTGTTAGTGGACCAATTAAAAGCATCCAACTTTGATGTCATGCTGACTGATCCCGGATTCGGAGGAGGGGTTATACTGGGGAAATTTCTGGGTCTTCCAACGGTGCTCAACGTTCGCTGGATCACCAACGGCGATGGACATTTCGCCATAGCTCCTTCGCCTCTGTCCTATGTGCCGACCCTTGGGTCGCTGGTGTCCGATAAGATGAGCTTTGTCAACAAACTGAAGAATGTTTTGCATTATGGTATCGGGGTTTACCTTGATCATATCATAACGAGGCCCCTCTACCAAGGCATCTGCGATGAATTCATTGATCCCAACACCAGTATCTACTCCCTTATTCAGGGTGCTGACCTGTGGCTCATGAGAGTGGACTTTGTGTTTGAGTTCCCACGCCCAACAATGCCCAATATAGTTTACATGGGAGGCTTTCAGTGTAAGCCCTCAAAGCCTCTGCCAGCTGAGCTGGAGGCATTTGTGCAGAGCTCTGGGGAACATGGGGTGATTGTCATGTCTCTTGGGACCCTGCTGGGCAGTCTCCTGCCTGAGATTTCGGAGGTGGTGGCGGCCGCCTTTGCCCGTCTGCCGCAGAAAGTGCTGTGGAGGCACCAGGGGAAGAAGCCCTCGAACCTGGGCAATAACACCCTGCTTTTTGATTGGCTGCCACAGAATGATCTAATGGGCCACCCAAAAACTAGAGCTTTTGTCACACACGGTGGAACCAATGGGATCTACGAGGCCATATACCACGGGGTTCCAATGCTAGGATTTCCTCTCATCTTTGACCAGTTTGACAACATGTTGCGTCTGGAGGTCAGGGGTGTGGCTAAAGTCTTAGATGTGACAGCGTTGGAAGTAGATCTCCTGACAGAAGCTCTGAGGGACATCCTAGACATAGAGAAGCCCTACAGCAAGAACATGCTCAAGATGTCACAGCTACACCATGACCAGCCCCTCAAACCATTGGACATGGCCACCTTTTGGCTGGAATATGTCATGAGGCACAAGGGAGCAGCACACTTGCGCACAGACTCCTACAAAATGCCCTGGTATGCCTACCATAATGTCGATGTACTAGCATTTCTGCTCAGTATTGCAGTCTTGTTCTTGCTAGTTGTCTACAGGACCTGCAAAGTTATATGTCAGGTTATTAAGGTGAGGTAGTGTACCACAGTTGAAAATGGTGATTTTGGCTGGATTGGAACATTTACATTTCAAACCTTTATGTAAACTCGAAAGGCAACGGAGGTTTCCCCTCATTTACAGTCACGTCGAGTGTACATACAGAAATAAGCATAAATAAAGCCTATAAAATCACACAGCATATATACAATCATAACAATAAGACAACAAGATGAGGGTAGACCAAAGCAAGATTAGCGGATCAATTAAAACACATACAACTTGATTGACAAAGGTTGAAGATCAAGGTAGTCAACTCTGCAACAGAGGGGAGAATCTCAAGCTTTAAGGACTGTTCATTCCATGAGCTAGGGGCATCATAGCGAAATGCAGATTTACCCTGTTCAGAGCAAACTCTGGGACCAGCCAGTCACTAGAATAGGTTCCAAAATTCCATTCCAATAATGATATATACTTTTGTGTTTGTTGCATTTTGATATATCAGATTTTACTGCAGTTTCAGTACATTTAATGCAATCATCAAAAGCAACTATATGAATATAAAACTTTTTTTTGTGTGAGATGCATAATGTAAACCAAGCTATTGAACAAACTTTAACACCAACTTCTCAAAATGACCACATTTGACATGGTGCTTCCTTTAAAATAGCTGGGATGTTTTATTAAAAATTGTATTAAATCTTGTCATTTCTATTTTATTGTGTATTTTATATATATAAAATAACTATATATATATTATAGCTATAAATATTTTTTTAGACAACTCGTGATAGACATTCATCACATTGAAACAGAAACATTAACTCTTAAAAATGACTTAGTCCGCTGAGAAAAAAGTATGTGGTAATTAAGAAAAGAAAATATATATATTAGCTAATTTGAGTATATTAGTAACAAAATATATACAAGTCAAAAGGCTTAAGATTGTTTATTTTGTATCCAAATTCAATGTCTAAAGTTCCACTCGGATAGGATTAAAGGAATTGTTTTCCCTATTCAACTGTGGTACCTCCCCTTAACTCTTTGGACGCCATGATGGACTTGAGCATCGTTTGTTCCTACCACGCCACGTTCTAAAAGATAGGAATAAGTGGCAGTGTTTGCAGGGCTATATATATTCTATATTATAGCTATGGATAGAATACTATGGCCCATTTTACATCAACTATCGTTCAATATGTGAAAAATAATAAATTCTTTCATCCATACGTTCCCGTGTTATATCGTGGTGAATATAAGTATAGTTTTAGTGTGATCCTGTCTAATCCCAGAAAACGACGATATGCAGCAAAACGTGAATTTCACTAAAAGCGTTGCCGTTTCTCGCCTGGACACGTTACTATTTCCAAATCAAATGTATATAATAGGTATTATGTTTCATCATGAATGCATGAAAGGGGGGGGGGGTAGTTTTTTGATGCTTTGATCGTCACCAACGGCATACGTTGTGGAGTAACGTTACACACACGTTGCGATCGAGGTGAAATCATGGTAGGATCAAAGCAGGATTGATATCATTTAGCCCTTACCTTCACTAGGAGGTACCCCAAAAAGAATATTCCAATTGTCTAATCGCGAGTCCAAATATTGGTGTCCATCGTGTCGCCAACATAATCCACCACAACAGATGCATCGGGGGCATTTGACGCTGCTCAATGGGATCGGGATACCCGCTCGCCTCGCCTGACAAAGAAAAGTGCGCCCGGAGACATTTGATCGTTGCACAGGCCAAGATATAATGTTTCAAAGGGTGCTCTCGTCTTGTCGATGGTGTAAAATGAATTAGGTATATTGTTAGTAAGTTAGCCATGTAATAAGCAGGATAATGTATAGCTATACTCGGTCATTGTCGCAAAATAATTGACCGACACAGAGTTTAGAACACCGAGGCGCCACGCTGAGGTGTTCTAAACGCAGTGAAGGTCAATTATTTTAGCTACAATGACCTCGTAGCTATACATTATCCCTTACTTATTACATGGCGTTTTAACATTCGCCAAAATGCTTGATTGTGATTGGTCAATAGCGCTCGGTTGCCCCTGACAGCAGAGAATTATTTCTCGATAACTGACTGCAGCTATGGGCAATGCGCAATAATAACCGCTGATACGGGTAACATAGTGCTATTGACCAATCACAATCAAGCATTTTGGTCGCAGACAGTCACGAAAGCTAAGCTCAGCATATGCACAGCTGCACTCATCAGGTAATCAGACCACACACCTGCCGGCTGCCGGCGATGACAGAGGAGAGGAGCCACAGAACAACTGCGTCTGCATTTGATCTTGTCTTGTCGATGGTGTAAAATGAATTAGGTATATTGTTAGTAAGTTAGCCATGTAATAAGCGGGATAATGTATAGCTATACTAGGTCATTGTCGCAAAATAATTGACCTTCACTGCGTTTAGAACACCTCAGCGCGGATTCGTATTGAACACAAAAAACGCTTTATCAGCCCGATCGGTATAAAAGCATTCCACGATCAAGCAAAAATGTACGTCAGATAGTCCTTACCTGTGATCAAGAGTATTCCAAAAATAATATTACAATTGTTTGATCGCCATCTGGTACATCCGATGTCCATTTGGTCCACGGCATAACCCACCACAACATATGGATCCGGGATATTTGACACGCTTCAATGGAACCGGGAGAACCGCTCCATTCGCCCGACAAAGAAAAGTGAGCCTGGTGACATTTGACCGTTGTACAGGCCAAGATACAAGGTTTCAAAGGGTGCTCGATACCGCCGTCTAGCTGGATGCGGCCGGTATTGCACTTTGGCAATCTCAGACTCATACCCTATGGTAACACAGAGGTCCCCGGATGAATAATGAATAAAAATAGAACACTTCCATGAATTTCATTGTTTACAGTTGGATTTAAGAAGACAGACAATCTGAAAGTCATTGTAAAATCAAAGCAACTGTCACAACATTTGATTATACAACATTTTTATTGATTTTTGAACAAATTAACATTTGATTTGTACAGACATAAATGTACCAGTCAACTATAACCATGTAAATATTCACGTTATACCACAATCTCTTTCTTGGTCGACAAATAAAATAATTTGAAAAAAAAATAATAATTAAAAGGTTGATGTAACATAAGGCGAATATGGGCAAACAATGTGCTGCATTTCTTATTTCATTTCCTTGGTTTATTAACAGTGGATGTATGACTGTGTTACAAGTGACTCAATTGCAGTGCTCCCTCCCATTTGCAGTATGGCATTTAAAAGCCTAATTCCATCATTACTAGCTTTGTTTAGATTTACTAACCTAAGCTCTTTATGCAAGACCTGACCATTGTGTGAGACGCTCAACATAAGTTGTCAACATGTATTTTGAAGCTCTAAATTGTTTACATATGCTCAATTTATTAACCTTGGCACAAAATGGACCTGTATTTTCGACTTATGGTGAATCTGAAAATCACACTAATCCTATCAGCCATCAGTCAGAATCAGTGGGTATATACCCATATTTGATACACACGCACACAAATTAAATAAACTGGGACTTTACACAAAGCCTTCTCTAGGGTCAATTTATTAGGTCCAAATTGTTTGCTCTCTTCAAAGAAAATACAAATTTGAAAAGATAAGGAAAATGTCCAGCCTATCGAGTTATCTACAAAAGGTTACAGAGCTTTTGAATTTTCTTATGTTTTGGGGATCATAACAGGTTACATGCAATCTAGTATAGACAGTGGTGTAAAACAATCAACATAACATACAACAACCTATATAATAGATACCAGCTTGCAACCTTTATGTGAAATTCCACTAGGGAAAAGTATAAATCTAGGCTGACTCTTTATATTTCACAGTAACCGTGGCCTTTCAGTCGTAACTTTTTTTTCTCTCTTTCTGACATGTACCCCATAAGCTGGTGAAATGCCAAAAATAAGGATAGGGCTTCTTTGCTAGGACGAAGATATTGGACATTTAGTAAAAATGTATACTAAAATCTCTTTAAGGTACATCAAGCAAAATGCTAATTTTCAACCCACCATTCACCTAATTGATGAAAGAAACAATACAGGAGTTTCATTATAGCCTTTTGACAACAGTGGCAAAATCTGATTACAAAAATTTGGCAAAAACTTGTGTTTTGCGATTTGCAGCAAGTGAAAATAGAAAATAGTTTGAAAAGGATTAACAGGTGAAGAGGTGCATCGATACCATAATCTGGTTGACCAAGTGCACATTCTTATGCAAAATTTTGAGTAGCCTACTCGTCGATATAGAGTATCGACCAGAGTCATTTTCTTTATGACAATTTGGCTGTTACATTGTATAAAAGATAAATAAAAATAAAAACGAATCTTTGTACAGACCATCACATTTTGGAGAGCAGGCTTTGTGTTCATCAAATGGCATCATGCCATCTATTTTTGTTATGCAATTTATAGATAAACAACATAATCTCAGCATAATCAAATAGCACTATTCTAATCCTGGGTCCTTGGTATCAGTGAACCTTCACTGATAACAAGTACCGGTGCTTTAGCCTGGCATGGTCCATCCTAATCCTGGTATCAGTGCACCACTAAAATCAGGTGTGAAGAAGCCAAAAACTCTGAAAATGTTGAATAAAAGAAACAAAGAGAACTCAACATTTGATTGAAAATATGAATGCATGCAGCTCCTCCATAACGCCTATGATCTTAATGATCTTTTAGTGAATAGGCGACACGCAATGCTCCTCTGCCATGCAGACATATCCTCTGACTATACAAAACAGTGATTATCAGCAATCTTTTCACATTTCTGTCACGAGCAACCACCAAACCTAATGCTGCCTATCAAATCACATACGTTTATGGATATAAAAAAAACCAAGTAGGTATATTCAACGCTTTGGTAAATGAGCCAGTTAGAACCTTAACTTCCAATATTCTATAAAAGTGGCCTTCCGTCTCCCGAAGTGAAGCTCTCTATTTCAACCAGACTTCCTTTTGGAAGCTGTAGGCCAAGGGTTAAGAGTTTGATATCATTATTCAAAATCTGTGCAGAAAAATGTAAGAAACTAAACACATGTAGACATGTCCTTATGGTGGAGTTGGTCAAGCACGGGGGGGTTATGAAACATCAAGATATAGCCTAGTTAAAATAAAAAAATAAATCGTTTTTGTTTTCTGGCTAATTCCCTAATCCTGCTTTCTGAAATACACTTCTGGTCTTACATATAAAATGGGTAGTTCTGGCATTTCTAAACCTGGACCCTATTTTGCCATTATTTGAAGTCTAAATGACTAATAGGAAAGTATTGAGGGAGATTGCTTCAGCCGGCAGCCTCGAAATGGGCTGCAATGCAACAATTCGGGGCATTTGTGCACGTCCACTAAAAAGCGGTTTTGCCACAGACATACAGTTATGATTGATAAGTGTATGAAGTCTTTCATTTCTTACGACTGGTTTAAATGTGAGAGTTGGAGAGGAATAGTTTGTTGTGTTGGAGTAGAGAAAGCTTAGCGTTATGTAAAAGATATGAAACAGTAGTTCATGTTTGCACATATCTGAATGGTAACAACATAATCTGTCACACCACACTTCACACAGTTTTCATAGACTACCTTTGTTGGATAGGGACATGCTGAAGTTGAGGCCATTTGTGCTACAAATGGATGGAAACACTGCGTCTTGAAGACCAGGTCTGTAGTGACCAGTGACCACTACAGAAGAGAAGAAATCCTATACCAAAGGACACAAAATGCTGCTCCAAGTGCGGAGGGACCTGCTGCAGACAGAGTGGAGGTCATGTTATTAGCTAAAGTCATTGTGTTGATCTGGGATGTTGGAACAGAGACCTGCTGCAGACAGAGTGGAGGTCATGTTATTAGCTAAAGTCATTGTGTTGATCTGGGATGTTAGAACAGAGACCTGCTGCAGACAGAGTGGAGGTCATGTTATTAGCTAAAGTCATTGTGTTGATCTGGGATGTTAGAACAGAGACCTGCTGCAGACAGTGTGGAGGTCATGTTATTATTAGCTAAAGTCATTGTGTTGATCTGGGATGTTGGAACAGAGACCTGCTGCAGACAGAGTGGAGGTCATGTTATTAGCTAAAGTCATTGTGTTGATCTGGGATGTTAGAACAGAGACCTGCTGCAGACAGAGTGGAGGTCATGTTATTAGCTAAAGTCATTGTGTTGATCTGGGATGTTAGAACAGAGTCCTGCTGCAGACAGAGTGGAGGTCATGTTATTAGCTAAAGTCATTCTGTTGAACAGAGACCGGAAGAAGTGAAATGTAAACAGAAAGGTCCATTTCCTTTACATGATGTTATATACACATATAATAACAATCTGAGCCTGTGTCAGTGGCAGAAACAAACTTTTAGTGGACGTACTTTCACATGCACAAATGCCCTGAATTGTTACATTGCAGCCCGTTTCATGGTTGTGGGCTAAGGTTATCTCCCTCAATACTGGACCAATTCCAAAAATTTTTGTCCCCATTAGTCATTTAGACTAGGGTCTAGGTTTAAAAATACCGGAATTACCCTTTAAGAACATCAACAATTACATATCAGCGCCTGACATTGATAATAGGGCTGCTCCCTCTGTCAATTAGACTAATCTGTATTGAAGAACTGTATTGAAATAAGTGTCTTCTAATTGATTAGTTGTTTTTTCCCTTGATGCCGATTGCGTTATTCCCCGTTATTAAGCACAATTCAGGCATCACAACAATATTCACCAATACGCTAGGAGCTTTAATAAGCACCATCATTAAAAAGGTAATTCATGATTGCAGGACAATAATGTGGGACAAGCAGTTTTGCTGATTCGTCAATTAGCCTAAATCAACTAGAGTTGACAACATCCTATGATCATTAGTCGTGGGCAGAGATAGTTTAAAAGTCATTTTCTCGTGGGTTTCTTTCAAGAATCTAAGAAGCCACTGAGGCAGCTTTCTTACATTTCAAGACGAGACTTAAAAACACATTCGGATAGATTTTTGAAACGGTTCAGCTTAATGTTCGGCTGTCAAATTTGGTTACTGGAGGTGATTTGAGCAAAGCGGTTCAGGGAAGTCTAGGTCAACAATGGAGCAGCAACACTTCAGAATCATCTAACAAGTATTCACATTCCAAGACTTAGGAACACTTCAGAATCATCTTAAGTATTCATGTTCCAAGGCTTAAGAACACTTCAGAATCTGTTCCAAGACTTAAGAACACTTAAGAATCATCTTAAGAAGTATTCATGTTCCAAGGCTTATGAACACTTCAGAATGATATGACTTCAGAATCACATAAATGTTCAGAACACAACAACTCCAGCCACTTGTGAGCACATTAGATGGGGATCAAGAAAATAATTTCTAGAATGACCAAATATTTGAGCAAAAAAAAAAAGGTAAAAAGACATGAAAGGATCATGGATTCGAAAAAGACAAGGAAAATCCACACACAAATTCCTGGGCACGTTGCCTACTAGATTGCCAGGAACAGGGAAGCAGAAGTTGTGAGTGGACTATGGGCTGCAGCTTTCTATAACACAGAGTAAACCATATGTCAGTTGGGTTAGTCTGATCAGTTCCTAATGTACCAAATGCACTGAAAATAATCCACAAAAGATGTATAGGTTTGACAAGAGGATACCATTAGTTCTGAGATTGACTTGTTTGTCTGGGTCCGTGGGTCGCGGTCGGCGTCGGTCTTATTATATTATTCAAAATAATTCCACTTCTGGACAGTGTGGGACAACCAATGTCATTGTTTTTGTCACGTGAGGTTAAGGTTCAACTTAGGGGGGAGTCGATGAGTGTGTGTCAGTGAATGGCGTGATACCAAAAGACAATGTTAAATCGATTTTCATATTCAATGCTAGCTACAGTATCTGCAATGTCCTCTTGCGGGCAAGAAAAAGCAAGACAATGCATACAGATTCAACAACATTTTTGAATGTCAAGCTTTCTCGGTCCTGCAAGAAGACATTGCTGATATTTTAACTAGCATTGAATATGAGAATTGATTTACATGAAACCGATATGAAATCCCATTCCCCTCTGATATTAGGTAGGGCCACACCGAGCAGATTCCCTCATACATAAGTTCTCATTGAATCAAAACGGGTGCCTGGAAGTACTCTAGCTCGCTTCACACCTCAACAGACACACCCATAACGCAGTTCTATAGCTTGTAGACACATCCATATCTCAGTTATATTCTTCACATGGGGAAAGACGGGGGTGCCCCACCACCTCTGCTACTTTGGAATGGGAGTGTCTATGATGCGGTCTCTTTGCCGCTTCCGGTCACACTTCCTCCGCTAGTGATGAGGTTGCGGAGCAGCTTGCGGCGCCCCGCCTGGTAGTCCTCCTCGTCCACGTTGACCAGCAGTTTGATGGCCTCGTGGCCCACGGCCTGTTTGAGGGAGTCTGTGATGAAGACACCTTTGAGGGCCTCTAGCAGCGAGCCGTTGATGTAGTCCCTCCAGAAGGCATCCAGGTAGGTGAGCTCCGAGAACTTAATGTCGCAAATGATGGAGCCCAAGTCTCGGGACTTGAGGATGGTGTTGGCCTGGTTGAAGCGCTCGAACTGCCGCTCTACCGCCTCCTGTTTGTTGGAGAACACGTTGCCCTGGAGCGCCGACTCATGCTGGCAGTATTCAGCACGCACTCGCAGGCGAATATCTGGAAGGAGGAGGAGCAGAGGGTGTGAATGAGAAGAATCGTGACAGGAGTAGTTATACTAAAGAGGAAAGGAATGGCACAAGAGGATTGCTGACTACAAGTAACATGTGAATCACAGAGCAACCTCTGATTATAAATTAATAATAGTATCATATCATCTACAGGATTCCTAAATATGTTAATACAATATCTTTTAAATGGCGCATTTATATAGCGCTTTACACTTTGTTCCCCACATTCACACACCGACGGCAGAGGCAACCATGCAAGGTGCCAATCTGCTCATCGGGAGCAATTAGGGGTCAAGTGTCTTGCTCAAGGACACATCGACACGCTGCCCGGGAATCGAACCAGGAACCTTCTGACTACAAGACGACTGCTCTACCTCCTGAGCCACTGTCGCCCCTCGTCTTTTCCATGTCTATTCCATGAAAAATAGCTGTTTCCATGTCGTCTATACTCAAATGTTAATTTTTTTTATTTTTTCTTTTATCTCTCAGGTCTTGATTTTGATAGCTATCACATGAAACGTATGTAATCAACCAGGAGCCATGCTTGATAAACATTTGACCAGGCACTTAATTTTTTATATATACACTAATCTTTTCCAAAGCATTCCCAAAAGCTTTTGGATGATAACCACTATTTTTAAGTGTCATGGATTTTCTGTACGTTCATGCCTGTATGAACAAGCAAACAGAAGACTCCATTTACAACTACAACATTAATGTAAAACAGGAACATTATCATACTGTACATGCAACTGCAGAAAAATATGCAGATTATGCATTCTAGCATGCCTTTATTTCAGTCCTGTTCTTGGCAAATGCTGCTTGGCATGCTGCTTGCTTCCCACGCCCAAGCATGCACATCTGGCTCACGGAATGTAGATCAAACTGTCAAACTAGGCACTGCAGATCAAATATTTCTCGTCTAAAAAATTTGCCAGAAACATTATTATTTTAGTTAACCGTTTAGGTGGAAAAAGAGAAAGAATGCTTCCCCCCTGCTGCTTGATGGTATGGTTCTATTCCTAGGGGTGCCCTCTACTGCAAGAGGTTAAAGCACAACTAATTATACAGAAGCATAACAGCATACTGAAACTAAACAGCAGGGAACACTGCAAACGAATCTCCCATAGGGAATGTAACTTACAGAGCACAATGCTAGGGTAGTTGTATACAAACAATACAGAGTAGAACCTGGCTGGGGTGGTGGTGGGTGACAACCTTACTGGCAGGTACAGCAGCAAAACACTTAGCACAACATCAGTGTGTGAATGGGGAGGTCTTTAAATAGAACGCCTAATCAGTGTAGGTGGGACGATGGAGCATCAGCTAAGCTGTCACAGCTCCAGACAAGACATAACCTCTTAAGCCTTCTGGCTAATTCTGGCGTATTTACATTTTTAATGTTGATTAATATGCACTGTCCCTTTTGCAAATAAACTTAAACCCGATCGGCCCGGTGCCAGTATGACATTTATTTCACGTCATAAATAGATCAATACAGTCCGTATTAAGTAATGTTGCGTTTCTTTTTCAAATGTAGCCAAGCGTAAAGACCCTAACCTTTTAAAACAGCAGTCAAAGTGTATATTTTCAGCACTACGTTTGTTTACCAATGATTTGAAGTGTTATTATTGAAATATGAGCTTATAGAAATCTCTGCGCATTGCACCGGAAAAAGGATGATTTAGACGTGAGAAGTGAAAACCGTCAAAGATGAAAATGTTTTATAATAACAATAATTTATATACTCCTTTGGTTCATTACAATTTACTCAAGCATAGTAACAGACACAATATTTCTGACACTGGGAATACATTCCCTGTAGGGGTGTAACGATGCAACCTCACAACGATTAATTTCGATTACGATTATTCAGGCAACGATTCAATGCATCATGAAATTTCTTCATTTGACCACGATTCAATTCGATTCGATACATTTTAGATACATTTTCTATCAGTTAATTCCCCAAAACATTTTGAATACACAAATGTGGCTGGGGGAACTGATTCACTCAGCATGAATGGACTATAGGCCAATAAAAACGATACACAATTTTTTTATTATTATTATTTTGATTAATTTTGATTATAATCGATTCTAACATTTTCAAATCGATGCAGTTGAATCGTCACATTAGAATAGATGCATTTCGATTAATCAATGCATCGTTACACACCCCTAATTCCCTGTGGTCCATAGATGTCCCTAGATACCAAGAACATGCAAATGGACCTTGTAGAAGTGGAGCAATCTTCCATTTACTTGGGTATGTACGTTTGGGCGAATTTTCTGAAAATATGGCTAGGGCTTAAGAAGTTATGTGTCCTTCCTGAACTTGCTTCACCAAAAGGCCCTTGTCACGGTTTTAACATGTCATCACCGGATACACAGATCTAAGCAATAACATTAATTATGGTCCCCTTCCATTTAGGTGTGTCACAGCTATTCCAGTGAGACAGCATGCATAATACCAGGGCCCTGGCACATCTAAATGGAACAAGACCATAATAAATGTATTACAGTACTGTCCCCTTTCCAAGACTCATTCTTATCTCCACCAGGCCAAGTCTTTGGTTGACTGTGTTTCTAACTACAATGTCATGAAACTTGGCACACAGGCTGACAACAGGACAGGAACCATTAATTTAAAATCCTTGTCCATTCAAACAAATATTCTGTATAAAGTATGAAGTAATTTATACGTTTGAACACAAGAGGGCGCTACTACATAGGTTCACTACTCAAGAGCCTCAGGGAATAAGCTCTCTGGTGCCCGTTTACAACATGGAAATGCCATAGTGAACCTATTGCTATAATTAATTGTAAATTGAAATAAGGGCGTCCCCTCTTGCTTGGAATCTGTTCCTAACATGCTACCTATCAGCCTCCCTATGCTTCCTATCACCCTTCCTATGCTTCCTAACATCCTCCCTATGCTTCCTATCACCTTTCCTATGCTTCCTATCAGCCCCTATGCTTCCTAACATCCTCCCTATGCTTCCCATCACCCTTCCTATGCTTCCTAATATATTTCCTATGCTTTTTAAAATCACCTTTCCTATGCTTCCCATCACCCTTCCTAACATGCTTCCTACTACCCTTCCTAACATGCTTCCTATCACCAATCCTATGCTTTCTAAAACATCCTCCCTATGCTTCCCATCACCCTTCCTATAGAGCTGCCACGGTTACAGCATTACTGTGGTAACGCAATCACGTACAGTGTATCCGGAAAGTATTCATACCCCTTCACTTTTTCCACATGTTATGTTACAGCCTTATTCCAAAATGGATTAAATCTTTTTTATTTTTATTTTTTTTATTCTACACACAGTACCCAATAATGACAAAGTGAAAAAGGTTTTTTAGAATTGTTTGCAAATTTATAAAGAAATGTAAAGAATAAACAGATAAGTACATAAGTATTCACACCCTTTACTCAATACTTTGTTGAAGCACCTTTGGCAGCAATTACAGCCTCAAGTCTTCTTGAGTATGATGCTACAAGCTTGGCACACCTATTTTTGGGCAGTTTCTCCCATTCTTCTTTGCAGATTGTCTCAAGCTCCATCAGGTTGGATGGGGAGTGTCAGTGCACAGCCATGTTCAGATCTCTCCAGAGATGTTCAATCGGGTTAAAGTCTGGGATCTGGCTGGGCCACTCAAGGACATTCACAGACTTGTCCCGAAGCCACTCCTTTGTTATCCTGGCTATGTGCTTAGGGTTGTTGTCCTGTTGGAAGATGAACCTTCGCCCCAGTCTGAGGTCCAGAGCACTCTGGAAGAGGTTTCCATCAAGGATCTCTCTGTACATTGCTGCATTCATCTTTCCCTTGATCCTGACTAGTCTCCCAGTTCCTGCCGCTGAAAAACATCCCCACAGCATGATGCTGCCGCCACCATGCTTTACTGTAGGGATGTGATTTACCAGGTGATAAGCGGTGCCTGATTTCCTCCAAACATGGCGCTTCGCATTCTGTTAAATCTAGGTTTCATCAGACCAGACTATTTTGTTTCTCATGGTCTGAGAGTCCTTTAGGTGCCTTTTGGCAAACTCCATGCGGGCTGTCATGTGTCTTTTACTGAGGAGTGGCTTCCGTCTCTACCATAAAGGCCTGATTGGTGGAGTGCTGCAGAGATGGTTGTCCTTCTGGAAGGTTCTCCCATCTCCACAGAGGAACACTGGAGCTCTGTCAGTGACCATCGAGTTCTTGGTCACCTCCCTGACCAAGGCCCTTCTCCCCAGATGGCTCAGTTTGGCCGGGCGGCCAGCTCTAGGAGGAAGAGTCCTGGTGGTTCCAAACCTCTTCCATTTGTGAATGATGGAGACGACTGTGCTCGTTGGCACCTTCAATGCTGCAGAATTTTTTTTGTACCCTTCGCCAGATATGTGCCTCGATACAATCCTACAAAGTCTACAGACCATTCCTTGGACTTCATGGCTTGGCTTGTGCTCTGACATGCACTGTCAACTGTGCATGACAACTTATATAGACAGATGTGTGCCTTTACAAATCATCATCAATTTTACCACAGGTGGACTCCAATCACGTTGTAGAAACATCTCAAGGATGATCAGAGGAAATCGGATGGACCTAAGCAAAATGTTTAGTGTCATATCAAAGGGTGTGAATACTTATGTACATGCAATATTACATATTTTTAATACATTTGCTAAAGATTCTAAAAATCTTTTTTCATTTTGTCATTATGGGGTATTGTGTGTAGAAGTTTGAGGAAAAAAATAAATGTAATACATTTTGGAATAAAGCTGTAACATAACTAAATGTGGAAAACGTGAAGGGGTATGAATACTTTCCGGATGCACTGTATACACTTGTGCGCAGGTCGCGGCACTTTGCGAGTGTCTACCGGCTTGGGGCTGCATTTTTCACAGATCATGTAATATACCGTTTGAAACTTGAATTTGCCGACTTTCAAACGCCACCTTACTCGACCAATTCCGTGCCTTTGTTCTCGAGTTACATGACAATATGTCGGGCGAGCATCTTTTTACAGGCTGCGCGTCAAATAACCATGTCTGACTATATACGCTCGAGAACTGACCAATCACCGCTGATGGCGAAAATGATTGGTCAGCGTTGTAGCCAACGAGTGTCCGCTTCCAATGATACCCCACGTGGGGGAAGTAGGTGAAAGTTGACGAGCAAAAATTAGTTGTGACTGAATCTTCAGAACGCACAGAGGTGGATAGCCATTTTGGATTTGCACGCTTGTTTGGGGGGGTACACGGTTTACTAAAACCGTTCTCAAGCTCTAATTTTTTAACAGACTTTTATAAAAAAAATTACCCGTACTACATTAGACTTCAGGCTATGGAACAGCTGTGTTTTCCAGCTCATACCTCTATGCTGTAACTTAAAAAACAGGAATCTGGCAATGGCAACCACTAAAGAGAAATGTGAGTACACAAGTTCAACTCAAGTTCAAACCTCTGTTACTCTATTTCATTAGCACTATTTTGCTTTAGTAACTTCAGAATGTTACCTTTCAAAAGATACCGGGCTCATGCATGTGCTATAAGGTATAAAGCTAAGCTTTGCAAAAAAGTATGCAGTCCTCAAAAACTAAAATTGCCCTGTTTTGGGGGTTATGCTTAAAGGGGAACTCCAACATTTTGGGAAATTAGCTTATTTAACATCTTCCCTGGAGTTAGACAAGAAGATACATACCTTTTTTGTCTCTGTGCGTGCATTTTAGCTTTGGGAATAGACGCTCCGTTAGCATAGCATAGCTTCATCACTGGAAGTGGGGGAGGGTTAGAGCCTTACAGTGCCTTACAGTGTATTGCAAGGTCTGACATTGACCAAACTTGATATGCATGACCTTGGTGGGCTCTAGGTCAACTCCTGAAAAGGGGGTCAATGTCAGACCTTGCAATCAAAAGTTAGGGGCGCACTGAAATTATGGCAAGGGTTATTAGCCCCCTAACTTTTGATTGCAAAGTCTGACATTGACCCCCTTTTCAGGAGTTGACCTAGAGCCCACCAAGGTCATGCATATCAAGTTTGGTCAATGTCAGACCTTGCAATACACTGTAAGGCACTGTAAGGCTCTAACCCTCCCCCACTTCCAGTGATGAAGCTAAGCTATGCTAACGGAGCGTCTATTCCCAAAGCTAAAATGCACGCACAGAGACAAAAAAGGTATGTATCTTCTTGTCTAACTCCAGGGAAGATGTTAAATAAGCTAATTTCCCAAAATGTTGGAGTTCCCCTTTAACACATTGGGCGCCGGGCATTGTGCCCATCATTATACCCAGTCTGCCAGCACTGTAACCCTATGGAGATGTTTACCTTCTTTGCAGGGCTATAACTTTTTAAATATTATAGCTATATCTGCATTACTATGGCCCATTCAACATCGATTATCTATCGTTCAGGATGTGGGAACGTTATATTTTTTCATTCATACATTGTTGTGTTAATACCGTTGTGTTAATACCGTCTAGAATATAAGTGTTTTTAAGCTTTTCTGCTGTAATTCCAAAAACGCTAGTTATAGGCCCTGACGCATATGATAGATTGGCGTTTCCTTCCTATACACGCTATATTAAAAAATTCCATTCCAAACATTATGCTTCATCATGCGTGTCGTTTATAATTCCTTGATCGTCAGTAACGGCTTTATTTAGTATGGGTTGATATGTTGAGCAGATGGTTTGCAGTGAAGTGAATAAACAATCGGGCTGAAAATAACATTATATTCCTCTTACCGTTCGCCGATGAGACTAGAGAAAAAAGATCCCAATTATTTGATCTCCTACATCCATTTCCGGTTTGTATGGCGCAATAAACGCCGAAATCATATCGATTATTGCGTTTCGAAAGCGATCCAAATGCACTCAAGTGTTTGTCTGGATCCACGTAACAAGATATGACTGCTGGAGGGATTTCCTCGATGCACCGATGGCCACTTCCGGTTTTGCCGTGAGTGTAACTCGCCCGACCATCCACCAGGCGGCGGTATTGAGGCATTGCAATCTCAGACAGGGTGCCGCTGCAGTCCGGAGGGAGGCTGGATGAATTATGAATGCCATGGCGAAAAAATGAAATATTGATCCCAAAAACGATTTACGCCGTTGTTGGCGTTCAACGCATGGCGGGCAATAACGACTTACGCCGTTTATGGCGCACAATGTGTTAACAGATTGAGCGCCAGCTATTATCCTCATCCTGTAGTCAATGGGCCAGCTTTCCATTGCCTATTTTCACTGTGCGTCACTATGTTTCAATCTTATTAATAATTTGCATTCAATTTTTTTTTATTTTTTACATATTTGTTTCACATGTATGTGTAAGATTATAACCGTTTGTTGGTTTCCTTAACACTTTGGCGACCAAAGTCCCACGGCGATTTATAGTCCAGAGGACCAAGCTTTGTCAACAAACCGATGTACTTTCTAACAGCTATATATATACTTTATAGTATTGCTATCTGTCCATTCTCATAGTCACTTGAGTGCATAAACCGTGCCTTCATAATGGCTTAAAGAAAATAATCCATCGGTTGGTTGTCATTTTATAGCGCCGTGAATATAAGGTTTATTGCAGTTTTCGCCTCGTCTTTTTTCTGGGGAGCTAGATAATAGGCTAAAGGCTAGTCACGTTATATCAAACGCCATTTCTGTTGTATATATACGAATGAAATAAAACAAACTGCGTAGCATCCAGACTATTACAGAGCATCTATGGATGAAATGGGGGCGGCGGGGGACGCCGATTACTATTATTGATTAGCAATACAGTGTGTGTTCAAGTAGCCATTTTCACTGATCGATCACGTTGCGTTTTAAAACAAGCTCCAATCCGGCTGTAATTTGGGTGAATAGTATCCTACCGTCAGCCCATGAGATCGCCGGCAGCATTTCGTCATAATACATTGGCATCTGGTATATCGATATGTCCATTGGCTGATCATAAATCCCATTATTCCAGGCTGAAATCTGCGCTTCCAAACGTGATCAAAGATGGATGATGTTCGTTTGGGATCCAGGCTCAAATGAAACGCCCACAGACAGTAAAAATTGTTTTTTTTCCCAATCGGCCTCAATGATACTGCAGTGGAGCGATGGCGCCCATAAGAGGATCTGGCCGGTATTGCATGTTGCCGAAATCAAATATGCGGGTAGGTCCCCAGAGTCGATCGGGGACGTTAATACGGTTATTAACACTTTGATCACCAGGGTTAAATTCATAATTTACCATCCTTCGCCAGCCCTATTTAACATGGAGAAGTTCCCCTTCTTTGCAGGGCTATAACTTTTTAAATTGTATTGCTAAATTGACATTACTATGGCCCATTCAACGTCCTATATCTATTGTTCAGGGTGTAGCAACGTTATACTTTTTCATTCACATATTCATACTAAAATACGGTCTAAAGTATAAGTATGTTTTTATCGTTTTCTGCAGCTTTCTCCAGAACGTGATTTATAGCTCCAAATGCATTATATTGATGATGAAATACAGTTTGATAGGAATATGCGAGAGATAAAAAATTTCAAATGGACGTACTTCTAGAAGTTACTACGTATGATCTGATGATGACCGGATGGGGGGGGGGTCGTTTATAATTCCGTGGCCAACGTTAGATGATTCATCTAGTGTGGGTGATATGATCATTAGAGCAGTTAGTATCGAACACTTTGAAAAATAACATTGAATCTTACCGTAGCTTCCTCGCGCCGTTGGGCAATGAGCGTGGAACAGAAATATTCCTATTATGGGATGTAGAAATATTCGATCCATTTCCAGGTTGTATAATAGTATATACGTCCAAATCATGTTGTTTATCGAGTTATTGGTAACGGATTGCTATCCGTTGTGATCAGCTCGAGTCCTGAGACTATTACCGAGTGATCGGACCGAATTGAAATGAGCACCAGCTTTCATTTCCTGTTTCCGCCCTGGGCGATCCGCCGATCGGCCACCAGATGGCGCTCTTGAACCGTTGGAGAGTTGAGAGGGGCTCAACAGTAGATCTCAAGTCTCCGGGGGAGAAATATGATTTCGATCACAGATTTTTGAAATATTGATATCAAAGACTTGGTACGGCGTCTTTGGCAGAATGAGCATGGCGAGGAAAGACGTCGTACGGCGGTTAATATGGAATAAAACAATAACAACTTGCCACGAGTTAACTCGTGGCTCTGGTCCACAACGCATGGCACCGTAACACGTATAAACTCATGGCTGGTCCTTAAAGTGTTAAACATATACGTGAATGAACAAAATAAAGTTTAAAAAAAATAATAATAATAATATTCCAAAATATAATAATTATTATTTTTATTTTTTTTACCTTTACGAGTAATACACGATCACTCGAGTATAGCATGCGATCAATCGATCTAGATTTTTATTTAAAATGCCCATCCCTAATCTATATTCTAGCTATGGAGACAATATTATGGTCATTTGACAGTCACTATTTCCCGTCGAACATGCAAAAAAGACTTAATTTTTCCATGTATACGTTTGCGCGTTATCTCGGTGAATATTGTATAGTTTCAGAGTGATCCGGGCTAATTCCTGAAAAGCTGAGTTATAGGGCGCTATGTGAATTTTGCTAAAGTCGTTGGCGTTTCTCGCCTGGACATGCTACTATTTCCAAATCAAATGTATATAACAGGTATTATGTTTTTATCATGAATGCATCAAAGGGTAATTATTTTTATGATCTGATCGCATTCGTTTTGAACACCACACACACTGATCAGCTGGATCGATATGAAATCATTGTAGGATCAAGGTGGAATTGACGTCAAGATAGTCCTTACCTTTAATCGGGGTTAATCCAAAAAGAATATTCCAATTGTCTGATCGCGATTTCCAGTATTGATGTCCATCTGGTCCCTGGCACAAGATATGCCTCAAATGTGCTGAACGCGTTTCAAAGTGATCGGATGAAGCGATTTACTTGGCTTGGTCTAAATTATCCACCCGGACGAAATTAGATGTGACACACAGTGTGAAATAAGGTTTCAAAGGGTGGGCGATACTGCCACCTAGCAGGATGTGGCCGGTATTGCACTCTAGGGATCTCAGAATGATTTCCTATGGTAACACTGAGGTCTGTAAACCTGTAATGAATAAAAAAATCGAATAAAAGAAAAAAGGATCTAAAAACAAGTTTACTCGTCTTTGGCGCTCACCGCATGGCGGCCAAAAACGAGTTAACTAGTCTTTGGCGCCCAATGTGTTAAGAGGTTCAAATGTGAATTATAACTCGTCCTCAGTTCTGATCTGGGTTAACTTGGTCTTCCCTTCATCAACTCTCTGAAACCTACAGGTGGATGTAATTTCTATTTCCACTCAGTAGAAAGCTATCCGACTGCAAGATAGTTGCTTTACTTCTTCCCACAACAAAGCAGAAACATCATTTTATTCCACAGTCATCAGCCCACTGACTGTGTCCTAAAGCCAAGGACGGCATCCACACAGCAACAAGTGTCATCGGATCCCCCAGCAAGTTAGGTGCTTTAATCCACTGAAGAAGCTTATTACCTCAAGTTAGATGCTTTAATCCACTGAAGAAGCTTATTACATCAAGTTAGATGCTTGAATCCACTGAAGAAGCGTATTACCTCAAGTTAGATGCTTGAATCCACTGAAGAAGCTTATTACCTCAGGTTAGATGCTTGAATGTAGGGCTGGACGGTATGGTCTAAAATGTATATCACGGTATAATTTGAAGCATAGACGTAACGGTATATATTACGGTATATTCATTTATCTTAAAATGTCTATATAAATGCTTCTGAAGGGGTAAAACACTGGTATGGCAGCTATTATTACTGTACTCTTGTATTACTAGGACATATTTCACATAGTACAGAGGTATTTTAAGAACATTTATTGTGCAAAATTGCAATAGAAAAATGCAAAGCCTTTTCTCAAGTAACTTTTATCTCTGAAAAACACTTTTTTCATGAAATACAATCAAATCAAGCTGCACAAAGTCAAAATAAAAACTACAGCAGGACAGGAAGTTTCTTTCCCTCAAACAACTCAAACACAATACAACTCCTCCATAACTTAACTTTAGTGTACATGTTTGACAACGTATGTCCAATCAATCAATCAATCAATCAGTAGAGCGAGAGAGTGTGATGTAATAGGTTTGAGTTTGAGGTTTGAGCGTCCTAAGTTGCCGTAGTTGATGATGTCACACCAGGATGTCATTGTCAACACAGAGTTGGAAACGGGAGCAGTTCGATGGACAAAGCGATATAAAGAAACGAAGTCAATAAATGTGAAGTTATCTTTGAACCTCAAGCCTCATTAATATAACCCCCCCCCCCTTTCCTCACTAATGGAACGGGTACTGCGGAGTCACGTTAGAACGTTAGCTTAGCGGCTAACGTTAGCCCGTTGCTGCAGTAAAGCAAGTCTCCTCAGACTCCTTAGCCAAATTGAAATGCCAAAACTATATGGCAAGGTCCGTGAGCAAGTGGAGAAAAACTCCGTACAATTAAACACTATGCAACGACCACTGCAAACGTCGAGTGAATCGTCAAGTAACTTTAACGTCATTGCTACTGCTGTGACTAGCTGCTCTAGTCTACCGGTCACAAGGTATGAAGGTATAGTCAAAATCCATACCGTAGTGCAAATTCATACCGTTTATACCGTCCACCCCTACTTGAATGCACTGAAGAAGCTTATTACCTCAAGTTAGATGTTTGAATCCACTGAAGATTATTACCTCAAGTTAGATGCTTGAATCCACTGAAGAATCTTATTACCTCAAGTTAGATGCTTGAATCCACTGAAGCTTATTACCTCAAGTTAGATGCTTGAATGCACCGAAGAAGCTTATTACCTTAAGTTAGATGTTTGAATCCACTGAAGAAGCTTATTACCTCAAGTTAGATGTTTGAATCCACTGAAGAAGCGTATTACCTCAAGTTAAATGCTTGAATCCACTGAAGAAGCGCATTACCTATCTAGTCATCTTCTATATCTATTAGGGATGCACGATAATTATCGGGCCGATATCAGCAATTATGACGTCATCCCGATAAAAGTATTGATAGCTCTGATAAATTTTTTTATTTTTATTTTTTTTTACACTTTTTTATTTTCATGTCAACGTTCACACGCACAATATATGCTTACTTAGGATTTGACTTGATTCAACAACAAAGCAGTCGGGGCAATGGCAAGCCGAAAACGGTCAAAAATGTGGTTATTCGGAGTTTGTATATTTTTATTTTATTTTTTACCACTGAGGTAGGTAGATTACATTTTTAGAGACTAAAGTACAGAAAAAAGCTACCGTTGGGTACCGGTATCGATTCACAGGTACCGGTACCGTATCGGTTCAAATGTGAACGGTATCCCCTACTGACAAAGCACAATACCTGTTGGTTTTTAGTTCACTCATTGTTCAGGGAAACACATTGTTAATGACATTGACGGATTGTGAATTTTGTGATTGACTCAAATTATATTTATTTGGAAAAATAAATATAGTCACTTTATTTGAAGAGTCAAAACTGTTCTCTTGGCTTTGTTTTGTTCATAGTAGTAACGCTCATGTCATGATAAATCTGGTTAGGTCAAAACTACAGGAATATACATAAAAAAAATGTATAATACAATAAATATATATATCGGTTATCGGTATCGACCTTGAGGAGCAGAAAGTTATCGGTATCGATATAAAAAAATCAATATCGTGCACCCCTAATATCTATGTATCACACGAAATAACTACTAGACGTTAGGGATGCACCGATCCGACTTTTTCAGTCCCGATACCGATACCTGGGTTTGGGTATCGGCCGATACCGATCCGATTTCCAATTTTTCTCTCCAAAATTTTTTCAAATATTTATCCACGTTTTATTTTTTTTATATTAAAATATATTTTGTTTTTAAGAATTGTAAAGGATCACAAGTGTGTTTTTGATTTGTTGTAAACAAAGACTGAAAATAAACTTCATTCAATCAATTAATAAACTGTATGCCTCACCGTCACTGTGTGGAAGAGACTGGGATCATTCTTTTGTGCAAGGCAACATCAGGCTTGACTTAAAACATGACTTTCCTAACTTAGTGAAACTAAATGTAACAAATAGATATCAGATATACCGTACTTTTCGGACTATAAGCCGCGGCTTTTTTCCCCATTTTTCGACCCTGCGGCTTATGTAACCGGTGCGGCTTATATGTGGACAAAACCCGAAAATCGAAATATTGCTTTTTTTACTGCATTGAAATGTTATTTATCTGTTCCCTTATTTGCTAAACTTAATACAACTTGTAAATGAGTTAATGTTATTTGTCCGACAGTATTGTGTCCCAATGGGAGTCATTCTCTGTAGAGGTGGGAACTTAAAGCTCAATATAAGAACGGCCATGCACCACCACTCACAGAATCTAGAAAGAGCAATCAATCTGTCAATCCTTTCCGTGTCCGGGCCGGGTGAGGTTTCCCGTGTTGAGTCAAATTAAGCCTCAGGCTCCACTCCTTACATATGGTAATTAAACATTAAAACACATGCGGCTTATAGTCCAGTGCGGCTTATATTTATGTACACATCATTCAATTTAGCTGCTGCGGCTTATAGTCAGGTGCGGCTTATAGTGCGAAAAGTACGGTATATATATATTTTTTTTTTATACCCGTTCCAGCTATTTTACTGATATCGGCGGCCGATACCAATATCGGATCGGTGCATCCCTACTAGACGTATTATCACATGAGGGAAAATAATATATAGGACTTATTCTTTAAAGTCTTTACTAGGGATGCCCCGATCAGATTGGAGCCGATCATGGCATATCTGAATTGATCGGTATTGGCTATATTAACACATTCACGGCCATTGGAATTCCCCATCTAGCTATAGCTACTCCAGCTTTCCATTACACACTTTCATTGTGCATCACGTTGTTTGTAGAACTAAATCTATATTTTATATTATAGCTATGGATACAATATCATGGTCATTTGACAGTAAGAACCTTCCGTTCTTCCATTTCCATCCATACGTTCCCGTTTTATACCGTGGTGAATATGAGTGTTATTTCGGAATGATCGGGGCTAATTCCTGTGAGGCTATTTATAAGCCGCGACGTGTATTATACCAAATCCATTGGCGTTTTGTCCCTACACACGCTACAATAAAAAAATCAAATGCATATGATAGGTATTATGTTTCATCATGAATAGTTTCAGATGAATTGATTGCCAATAACGGCATTCGTTATTACCACAATATACGCTGATCAGGGGGATGGCTATGAAATCCTTGCACGATCAAGCTGAAATTGACGTTAAATTGTCCTTACCTGTGGCCGGTGGGATTCCAAAAAAGATATTCCAATTATTTGATTGCCATCTGGTAGATCATATTATGTCCATTTGGCCCACGACATAACCCACCACAGCATAATGAATCGGGGGTCCCGAAAACTATTCAATGCGATCGGGTGAAGCCCTAGGTTCAGGTTAGTAGAAAAGAGCGCCCGGAGCGTTTTCAGTGTGGCACCCGGTCTGGAACAGGGATTACTGCATTCTCGATACAGCGCCACTAGCAGGATCTGGCCGGTACTGCACCTTCAGAGTCCCAATATGCCTTTTCCAGGCAAAATACAGTTCCCTGACATTGAATAGGGTATTAAAAGTGAATAAAAGAAAAAAACGAGTCAAAAGCGTATATATACGTTTTTGGCCGTCAACCGCTGGCTCCCAATAACGTATATATGTACGTGGTTGGCCAGGAATGTGTTAAGCTTGATCAAATTCAGTTTTTTAAATAAATAAATAATAGCCAATAATAAATGAAAACCATTAACTCATTCTGCGCCAATCACGAAAAAAGTCGGGTTATCTCACCAGCGGTTGAGCGCCAAAACCTGAGAAAAGTCGGGTTTTCATTGTTTTTTCTCTTTTTTATTTGATTCGCTTCTAATATTCTATACAGTCTCACGGACCTCTGTGATCATTGGGACTCATTCTGAGACCTCGAGAATGCAATGCCGGCCGAATCCTGCTAGGTGGCAGTACCCTTTGAAACCTTTCACACTGTTACATTTTATATGGTCCGGGCAGAGAAATGGTACCCGGGCAAGTAAAAGGCTTCATGCGAGCCACTTGGAACGCATCCAGCACACTTGATGCATAGTTTGTCCCATTTCATGTCAGGGACCCGATGGACATCAATACTGGAAATCGCGATCAGACAATTGGAATATTCATTTTGGAATACCTCCTAGCAAAGGACTATATGACATCAATCCTACTTTAATCCTACAATGATTTCACATCGATCGCAACGATCATATGTCACGTAATCCAAAACGTATGCCGTTGCCGACGATCAGAGCATCACAAAACGACCCCCCCACCCCCCTTTGATGCCTTCATGATGAAACATAATACCCATTATATACCTTTGATTTGGAAATAGTATCGTGTCCAGGCGAGCAACGCGAACGACTTTCGCAAAATGCACATAGCTTTCCATAACTTCCAGGAATTAGCCCGGATCACTCTGAAACTATACAATATTCACCACGGGATAACACGCGAACGTATACATGAAAAATGTAACTATTTTTTACATGTTGGACGAGAGATAGTGACTGTCAAATGAGCCATAGTATTGTCTCCATAGCTATAATATAGAATATAGATATAGCTCTGCAAACACCGTGACGCACCGTGAAAATGCCTATCTTTTAAAGCGTGGCCCATTGACAGCAGTGATGGAGATGCACGCTGGCGCTGAATGATTTAAGAGCAAGCTGTGACGTAGTGGCTATTTTTTTCTTTAAGCAGAACTAATCACTTACCAAGCTAGGAAAACACAAATATCGGGCAGATACTCTATATTAAATGACTCGGATCGGGGGTAAATTCGGGACATCCCTAGTTTTCCCCCCTAAATCTTCCCCTGCAAGTTGTGTTTTTTATTAAAAAAATTTACCACAGGTCTGTTTCTCTCTGCAGTCTGTTGTGGTGTGGCTTCTCTTCCTCTTACGGCTGGGTGCAGGCGGGGTGGGCTTTGTCCTGGGAGGTCCAACCTGGGGCCCCGAAGGGGAGCAGCAAATCACCGGCTGGGGGCCTAAGGTGAGTGGAAATAGAAATTACATTTGCTGATTATTTTGTATTACTCACAATATTAATAATATTGCGTTACTGTGAGTGTAATAAATGTAATAACCATTCTTTACCAAAATAATTACGCTAAAAATATTCAATAAAAGGACTTGAAAGGATTTGGATCTGATAAGCAGATTATATATTAGATTTTTAGATTTGATCAAATGCTTTCAAAGTGTATGGAGAGTGAGCCTGGTAGGCCACCTGGCTTCGATGTGTAAAATATCTGACAACCATGACAGAAAATATGAACATCCCAGACTACCAAATTGTTCACTCCTGCACACGGACACACACACACCTGTCCTCCGTTGAGGTGTAGCCTCGTTGCTCTGGGCTGCTCCTCTTGGGGACACGTAGCGCACTGACGTCTCCTCTAAGTACTTGTCAACGGGGTCTGGGCACACTGACAAATAACACAGACACGTCAAATAAGGCAGGCATGTCAAGTAACACAGGCACGTCAAGTAACACAGGCACGTCAAGTAACACAGGCACGTCATGTAACACAGGCACGTCAAGTAACACAGGCATGTCAAGTAACTAGGGTTGGGCATCATTTGGATTTGAACGATTCCGGTTCCGATTCTCCATATCGATTCCTGTTCTGAACGATTCTCGATTCCGATTCTTTGAGGTGCAGGTCACAGCTTATTTCGCAGGAGATTTTTTTATTTTTTTGAAAAAAAAAAAAAAAAAATCATACTATTCACATTTTCAGTTGACTTGATACAGTTTAATTTGGTTGCTGTACTGTAACTAGGGTATTAATTAACAAAGTAATTTTTTATTTTTATTTTTTAAGAATCGAAATGCAGATACCGGAAGTTAGGAACCGGTTCCTAATTAGAACCGGTTTTCGGTGCCCAACCCTACAAGTAACAGGCACGTCAAGTAACACAGGCACGTCAAGTAACACAGGCACGTCAGATAACACAGGCACGTCAAGTAACACAGGCACGTCAAGTAACACAGGCACGTCAAGTAACACAGGCACGTCAAGTAACACAGGCACGTCAGATAACACAGGCACGTCAAGTAACACAGGCACGTCAAGTAACACAGGCACGTCAGATAACACAGGCACGTCAAGTAACACAGGCACGTCAAGTAACACAGGCACGTCAAGTAACACAGGCACGTCAAGTAACAGGCACGTCAAGTAACACAGGCACGTCAAGTAACACAGTCACGTCAAGTAACAGGCACGTCAAGTAACAGGCACGTCAAGTAACACAGGCACGTCAAGTAACACAGGCACGTCAAGTAACACAGTCACGTCATGTAACAGGCACGTCAAGTAACACAGGCACGTCATGTAACACAGGCACGTCATGTAACACAGGCACATTTTGACAGCTTCAGTCTACCCACCAGTCTGCCTCTTCCTGAGCGTAACGTAGGGCAGGAGGTCGTGGCGGGTGATTATGCGTAGCAGCTGCAGCACGTGTCTGAAGTTGGTCTCGTCGCAGCGACCCTGTCGCTCCAGCGCCAACAGGAAGTCCCTCCCACTCCTGATGCCGCCTCGCTCGTACTCATCGATGACGTCCACGAACAGGAACGACAGCACCCGGACGTCCCGGTGGGTGAGCTGGGCTCCGACGATATCAAACATGCGGTGCAGCGAGTACAGCCCATACGAGCTGTCCACCGCCTCCTCCGGCCAGGGTTCGAAACGCCCCGACGAGGGCCTCCTGGACGGGGCGGAGCTGGGGCAAGAGGCGGCGCCGGCGTTCCTGTTGCCCGCTACCGCACCGGAGGTCCCCACGGCGGAGGAGCCCGCCCCGGCCATTAGAGCTCTGTGGTGGACTGCCGCCACAGCGCTGCTCTGGGTCGAGTCCAGTTGGTTGGGCTGGATGTGAGGCCGGGCCTGGTGGTGAGCGGAGGAGTTGTGCGGGGCGAGCTGGGGAGGGCTGACGTTGGCATTGGGGAGGGGCTGCTGCTGTGATGTCATCGCAGGTGAGCAGAAGGGAATTAAGGGGCGGAGCTAGGAATCCCCACTTCTTCTGTAGGTGTGGTCCACCGCTCCCAATACGTTTACTACATGCAAGACAGTGAAGAGAAGAAGAAACATTGATTTAACACTGAAAACAGATGGTGAGTAGTAGAACTGGGCAAAAGGTTCATCTTACACTCATTGGGTCTCATTCACCAACGGACTTAGGACAAAAGTTCATCGTAGCTCCACTTAAGACCTTTTCGGAATATTTATACAGTCTATTCCACTATAGCTATAGTGTGCTGCTGTATGATGACAATTAGGGATGCCCCGATCACGTTTTTTGCCACCGATACCGGTCACCGATCGTCGTGAGCCATATCGGCCGATACCGATCCGATACCGATCGTTTTTGATTAAAAGAAATTTAAATTTATTTTATATAATTTTTTTTTTTTTTATAAAAATATATATATTATATAATTAGACTTGTACTTGTATTATCTGCGAGACATCGCCACCACGCAACAAGCTCCACTGTCTGTGTGTACTCTAGTAGCCTCCAGCTACGGCCAGGATTCTCCGGAGCTGCAGCTGGACCTATACTCGAGTAGCCTCGAGCTACGGCCAGGATTCTCCGGCGCTGCACCTGGACCCTATTGGTATAACGTTACTTAACTGTGCTCAGCAAGCCCTCAGCTCGAATACGCATCGAATCAGTGTTATAAGACATTGATATCAGGAGCTATCTGTAGCTACTGCTAGTCGGATATATAACGTTAATACAACGCATCAGTGAATTATTTAGTTCAATGGGACATTTCGTTTTTAACAGTGAACTAACTTGCGCTAACGTGAGCTAACAGCTAACAGCGAACAGGTATCATACATACCTACTATACTTGCTGGAGCGTTTGTTGATGTCAGGAGCTATCTGTAGCTGGCCGGCTAGATACCGTTCGGTTAGACAATGCCTCATCATGTATTAAACTAAAAGTGAATAGTTGACTGGGTCATTTTGTAACGTTAGCTCAAGGAGACGCCGTCCTCCCGTGTCCCGTGTCTCACTAGACTAGACCCGTGTTTACATGCGTACAGGAGGGGCTGGCGGAATGAGCAGACGCTGCACCACCGGTGTCTGAGACAGAACTCAGCGGCAGCGAGTGAGATCGGGTTTGATGATCGGTGAAAATAAAGCATCATCACCGATCACCGATCGCATATTTATACTGATTATCGGCCGATAACGATCGGTGGCCGATCGATCGGGGCATCCCTAATGACAATACATTTTAATCTAATCTAATTTTGATCAGTTGCAAATCGTTTCCTCGCTACCTGTTTAATACAGGGGGAGCCTCTCGCTTATGTTTTGCACATGGCCCTCGCCTTATAAGGAGGTGTACAAGAACACGCTTCCAGTTTGAGAATGAATGACACTTGATTCAGGGTATAATATCTTAAGGAACACGCCAACATTATGGGGAATGCGCTTACCGTCTTCTCCAGATTCAGACAAGAAAATAGATACCAATTTCTTCTCATTCAGTCGTTCAGTAGAAAGCTATCCAGTTGCAAGTTAGCACAAATGAATGGAAGCAGATACAGACCACTAACCTAGCTTAAACCTCTGGGAGGTTTTTGGTCAACAGCTAGACTAGCTGGAACTATATCCGCTTTCATTCATTTGTGCTAAGCTAGGCTATCTTTCTACTGAATGCAGAGAGGAAATTGGTATCCATCTACTCTGGAAAAGACAGTAAGGCATAAAAGAAAAAAATTGTTGGTTCCTGTTGGTTGTCAGTTAAGGCCATGGGTAGGTAGGGAATTTATTTTAAGTGTGCCATTTGTGTCAAGTGTTATGTTAAGCTTTATTGAACAATGTGAATGTGGCATATGTATATCTAATGTAACTGTATATATAATGTCCGAGTATCTTTTCTTTGTCTTTTCACTTCAGCATTACGTTGTGAATTGAAAATAAACCTTCATGAAACACCAGTAAAGGAGTCCATCCATCACTCACCCAGGGACGCTACACTAATGCATGCACAGAAAAGGGTATGTATATCTGCTTGTCTAACTCCAGGGTAAATGGCAAATAAGCTAATTTCCCAAAAAGTCGGCGTGTTCCTTTAAGCATGTTTGAAATCATCGGGACAAAATCAGCAATGCTCTTGTAAGTGTGAGCGATAGTATGATGACCAGAGAACGGTGATGAGCAATAGGCAATGAGAGCGCCAGAGGAAACCAGGGTAGGAGGCGGAAACAACTAGAAAACCATAAAATATCATCATAGCCTGGAAGATTATCATTATCTGATAAGAATGATCACAGCTGGGTCGACAAAGAGAAGAGGTGGAGAGAGAGAGAACGAGAGGTTTTCACATTTTAAAGGGATAGTTCCGATTTTTGGAAGCCTATTTTCTATTTACATCATTATTTGATTATGTTGATTAGTAGAGTCCTTTCTTGCCACAACCCATGCTGTTCCTCATACTAGCTCCGGCTAGTTAGTAGGGGGTGGGGGAAGAAATCAATATATATCGCAATATTTTGCATGCCGATTTTATATTGATACAGTGACACTAGGGATGGGTATCGAGGATTTTATCGATACTGCTTAACGGTTCGGTACTTTATCGATACTCTCATCAGTTCTTTTTGATTATTTTGCAAGAAAAAGACAATTAATTAAGAACAGAATCGACATTGCTTTATTATTCTTTTATATAACTTTATATAAATAAATATTATTGTAACAGCAATGTTTTAAATGTGTCTGAATTATAGACTTTTTATAATCAACAAATGTAAGATAAGAATTATTAAAACAATTTGTTTTACAGCAAAAAAGGCTAACAGAAGTTCAAACAAACAGTTGCATGGCAACAAATAAAATAATAATAAAATGAATAAATACAATATTAAATAAATAAATAGGCTACACGTCACCTCACCTAACAAAAGAACATCTCGAGAGGAGTGGAAGTTTGAAGATAGTGGTGTTTCAAGAGACTGGCTAGGCTACTGGGGGCTGTAGTGGTAAGTTGTTAACTTGTTCTGTGTGCCGCAAGTATGTCAAAAAGAAAAACAGAAACAACACATTTGTCATGTTTCTTCACAGTACAAATACGCGAGTCCTCTGCTGTGGTTGTGAGTAGGGCTGTCTTAAATACTTCAAAGCTTCGTTCGATGGGCATGGGATTCGAATATGAAAATTTTAATCGATTATAAAAAAAAATATATATATATATATGAGCTGCTAAATTAGATGAGATACAGAGTAACGTCAGGCCTACTGTAGTGGAAATAGCATGACATAGGGCTGGGCGATATAACGATAACGATAAATATCGCGATATATTTTAATAATCGATATCGAATATCGAAATAAAAGAATCGAAAAATCGTTTTTTTTTTTTTTTTTTTATTTTTTATTTTTTTTTTACCTGCAACAGGGCAGTTTTAAAACCAGAGACAGTGGACAGACTTGTCTTTCTTGCCTGCAACTTAAAGTAATGGCTTTGCTTGTCCAAATGACAATACTGACCAAATTCAGATTTATTTTTCTCTTGTCCATTTATTTTGTTTGCTTTCTAATTTAAAATACATTTTGAAACCGTCTGTACACAGTAGGCTATGTGTGCTAGCAGAACTAGACTCCAGTCACGAGTCACAGTTAGGGGTGCACCGATATATCGGTCGGGTATCGGTATCGGCCGATAAGTGCCTTGTTGACTGCTATCGGCCTATCGGCCGATAAGCTCAAATGTGCCGATAGCAGTCGCCGATAAATACCCATCAATTTGTGTAGCGTCAAAAGGCAAAAAAAAAAAGTTCACTCGCGCGATCTACCTGCACAACGCAAAAAAGGCTAACAGAAGTTCAAACAAACAGTTGCATGGCAACAAATAAAATAATAATAAAATGAATAAATACAATATTAAATAAATAAATAGGCTACACGTCACCTCACCTAACAAAAGAACATCTCGAGAGGAGTGGAAGTTTGAAGATAGTGGTGTTTCAAGAGACTGGCTAGGCTACTGGGGGCTGTAGTGGTAAGTTGTTAACTTGTTCTGTGTGCCGCAAGTATGTCAAAAAGAAAAACAGAAACAACACATTTGTCATTGTCGTGTTTCTTCACAGTACAAATACGCGAGTCCTCTGCTGTGGTTGTGAGTAGGGCTGTCTTAAATACTTCAAAGCTTCGTTCGATGGGCATGGGATTCGAATATGAAAATTTTAATCGATTATAAAAAAAAATATATATATATATATATGTATATGAATTATTATTATTTTATTTTTTTTGCAAAATCAACTGCCTCTCTTTGTTAACTTCAACAAGCAATGCTGTTTGTTATTTAAGATGAGGTCGGACTCGGCACTGACAGATGTGTTCATTGTGCTGCTTTTATAAAGCCTCAAATGACGGCTTACAATATTTCATGAAAGCAAAGTGTTTTGTTTGTCTATTTATATGACCCATATAAAAACATGTCTTAATAAAAAATGTAGTCGAATTCTGCCTTTGTCTCTATTAACTACATATAAATATTTATATAATTGTTTGCTTTATAGATGAAGGTTGCAACATCGTAATGTTGTTGGCTGTGTAACAGAGAGCATTTTGCGACCAAATATCAGCGCAGTGCGACTGGATGTTTTCCCTTGTCGCACTGGTGCACCTCCCAGCAGGTCTGTCTGTGTGTATGCGACGCGTGTATGCGTGTGTGTGTGTGTAGCGTTGAGGTTGAGGTTATTGCAATCTTATTTAAATGTTTAAGCTCCAGTGGAATTTTGTGAGACAATTAGTTTGAAAGCCATTTGTCTGAACTTTAAGACCTGCTGTGTCTTATGACAATTTCTTGTTTGTGATTTAAATAAAGAAAAAACATTTATCTGTACCTTTTATTCCTGTGTACAATAATTTACATAACATATTAAGAAATTACTATTGTGTATGGGAACTGACAAAAAAGGTAACAGTACGGAAACGCTTAAAATGTATTATTGCAGCGGCAAGAGGCGCTGTGAAAATTTTTGGGTGAACCTAAATTATGTGCTGGTGCACCTAAATGAAAAAGTTAGGCGCACTGGTGCAACCAATGTAAAAAGTTAGTCTGAAGCCCTGTCACTGTGTGGAAGAGACTGGGATCATTCTTTTGTGCAGGGCAACATCAGGCTTGACTTAAAACATTACTTTCCTAACTTAGTGAAACTAAATGTAACAAATTAACACAGATATAAATGTACTGAATTGTTATTTCTTATTTTATTAATTATTAAAAATAAAAAATCCGATTTTCTTTTTTTTTACCGATACCCGATCCAGGTATTTTACTGATATCGGCGACCGATACCAATATCGGATAGGTGCATCCCTACCTACTTACTCCTGGTAGTAATAGGCTTCCATAGCCCTGAGTAAAGATGGATTAGCCTACTTACTCCTGGTAGTAATAGGCCTCCATAGCCCTGACTAAGGCTGGATTAGCCTACTTACTCCTGGTAGTAATAGGTGTCCATAGCGCTGAATAATGCTGGATTAGCCTACTCCTGGTAGTAATAGGCCTCCATAGCACTGAATAATGCTGGTTAGCCTATTTACTCCTGGTAGTAATAGGCCTCAATAGTGCTGAGTAAAGATGGATTAGCCTATTTACTCCTGGTAGTAATAGGCCTCCATAGCCCTGACTAAACTGGATTAGCCTACTTACTCCTGGTAGTAATAGGTGTCCATAGCGCTGAATAATGCTGGATTAGCCTATTTACTCCTGGTAGTAATAGGCCTCCATAGCACTGAATAATGCTGGATTAGCCTATTTAGTCCTGGTAGTAATAGGCCTCCATAGTAGGGGTGGGGGCGTGAGTAATCAATTATCGATTACTCTGGGCTATGAGAAAACTCGATCTTAAATTATTAATCATTTTTATGGAAAAAAAACAAAAAGATTTATTTAATTTTGTTTACATATTTGTTTCACATGTATGTGTAAGATTATAACTGTTTGTTGGTTTCATTAAACATATGTGAATGAACAAATTAAGTTTTAATAAATAAATAAATAAAAAGAAATATTCAAATATATATATATTTTTTTTACCCTCCACGGGTAATACACGTTCACTCGAGTATAGCATGCAATCAATCGATCTGGATTTTTCTTTAAAATGCCCATCCCTAATCCATATCCCTGAATAAAACTGGATTAGCCTACTTACTCCTAGAAACCCAAAACAAGTATAAAAGGTTGTGTAAAAAAAAGAATAAGATAAAATCTCTATATTCACTTTTATACTTTTTTGTTCACAAGAGACAGAGACAGAGAGAGAGACACACAGACGCACAGGCTGACCACTCCACATTTCAATGACACACACACAAACGAGAAGTGAACGTGATATACAGCATGATTAAAAGACGGTAGGTGGTAGTCGGCGCACTACTAGTTTAATAATAATGTTTCGTAGTAGCACTATATATAAAAAAAAATAAAAAAAAGTATCACAATCTGGATGCCTGCTATGGAATCTGGATCCGGTATGTGGATCAGTGAAGTCAGGGCAATATCCTATACGTGAATTACATCAAATAAGAACCTGATACCGATCTTGGATTGGATCGGTCCCATCTCTATATATAACAGTGTTGTGCAAGGGAGGAACCACTTCAAACCTCACCAAGCACCTCAGTGACACAAAGACAACTCCAAGGAGTACAAAACACAGCAGGTAAGAGAATAAGCAACGTTAGCCAGCTGGTGCTGCAGATGGTGTGGGCCTACATTTTAATCTAATCTACAAGGAACTGAGGTGCACCCTGGAGAAGGATGGCTGTAAGAAAACAGACTTCATGATCAACCTCAACCCTCCCAGGAAGAACACCAGGGCCAACACAAGTTATGAGGACAGACACCAAGACCTCTCCAAGGAGTACAAAACACAACAGGTTAGCCAATAAGTTAACGTTAGCCAGCTGGGTCGGATGGTGATGAGCTGCTAAATTAGATGAGATACAGAGTAACGTCAGGCCTACTGTAGTGGAAATAGCATGACATAGGGCTGGGCGATATAACGATAACGATAAATATCGCGATATATTTTAATAATCGATATCGAATATCGAAATAAAAGAATCGAAAAATCGTTTTTTTTTTTTCTTTTTAATTTTTTTTTTTTTTTTTACCTGCAACAGGGCAGTTTTAAAACCAGAGACAGTGGACAGACTTGTCTTTCTTGCCTGCAACTTAAAGTAATGGCTTTGCTTGTCCAAATGACAATACTGACCAAATTCAGATTTATTTTTCTCTTGTCCATTTATTTTGTTTGCTTTCTAATTTAAAATACATTTTGAAACCGTCTGTACACAGTAGGCTATGTGTGCTAGCAGAACTAGACTCCAGTCACGAGTCACAGTTAGGGGTGCACCGATATATCGGTCGGGTATCGGTATCGGCCGATAAGTGCCTTGTTGACTGCTATCGGCCTATCGGCCGATAAGCTCAAATGTGCCGATAGCAGTCGCCGATAAATACCCATCAATTTGTGTAGCGTCAAAAGGCAAAAAAAAAAAGTTCACTCGCGCGATCTACCTGCACAACGCCCGCCGTCCCCCACACACACACACAATCTACTGCATCAAAGTAACTACTTATGATTAACAAGGCATTCGTTTTGTGGCATTAGCGTTATATAGTTAGTGTTACACGGACAATAACATCAGCATATTATTATTACCCATAGCAGCAAGGCATTACTCCGAGTCCGTTCATTAGCTCGGTTCCATTCCGTTGCTCATTCCGTACCCAACTACACATTCTGCAATCTGTTAATAAAGTTTTCAACCAGACAAATGTATAGAAAGGCTTTGTTTTATTATAACATTTGTTGCAGTAAAATCATTATGTCTCATTTGGTCATGCGTGGAGCGCCGGTCGGCGGGCCGGGCAGCTAACGTAGCTACGTTATTAGCTATTAGATGCAAGACTAACGTTACTGGTGAAAATGTGATTTGCGTTGGAATACTCCTTTGTCAACTTGCTGTACTTTGCTTGCAGGTCTGCAGTCATTATTGCTGCATTATGAATAGCCGCAACTTTAGCCAAGGTAACGTTATGGCTAAACCTTTAACAATAGTTAACGCTAGCTTTCGGTTAGCTGTTCAATGCTATTAATAACACAACTCCCCGTCAACACCCTCTCTCGGGAAGATGGCATTTAAGAAAGTATCTGCTGTTAAAATGAAGTGTTACACGTTCAATAACAAGCATATTATTTACCCGAAGATAGCAGTAAACAAGGCATTACTCCGTTAGTACGTTCATAGCTCGGTTCCATTCCGTTGCTCATTCCGTACCCAACTACACATTCTGCAATCTGTTAATAAAGTTTTCAACCAGACAAATGTATAGAAATGCTTTGTTTTATTATAACATTTGTTGCAGTAAAATCATTATGTCTCATTTGGTCATGCGTGGAGCGCCGGTCGGCGGGCCGGGGAGCTAACGTAGCTAAGTGTGTTCTGCTCTCGCAAACAGAATGCCCGGAAGTAGAAAAATTTATAAACGCTTGCCGATTGGTGGTAAGGACAGCAGGAGGTGGGTGCTAGCGGTCACCGGTGTGGCGTAATTGGCCGAATCGACTGTCAATCAAAATGGTTCCATTGCATTGGTTGAAAGCTCTGGTTGAGAGAATAGTATCCTGCTGCAGGCCGCAAGAATGGTTCCATTGCATTGGTTGAAAGCTCTGGTTGAGAAAATAGTATCCCTCTGCAGGCCGCAAGACGATACTGGGAGAGAGATAGTGATACCATAAACATATTTCTTGATGTTTCCTTTTTTTAAGTAAGTAAAGAGGCCTACAAATACAAACATACACATACAAATATACAGTAGTTTCATTAAAAAAAAAAAAAAAAAAAAAAAAATTTACAAATACTTATATACAAATATACAAATATCGGTATCGGTATCGGTATCGGCCGATAGTGTTAGTTGAACTATCGGTATCGGTATCGGCGGCCAATTTTCATATCGGTGCATCCCTAGTCACAGTGCACATGTGCGGTGGTTTGTCCACCAAAAAAGCGCCAAAAGATCGAAAATAAACTAGCAGAGCCAGAACTGTTCAACTCCTCTGGAGCCACAGCCAGCAGAGAAGCCGGTTTACTTTAGCTTTTAAACCAGCTGCAGCCTGAGAACTGGAGTGTGAGGGGATGTAACACTAAAGATGCAATGACAAAGAATTGCGGCAAAATAAACATACATCTGTTGTTAAAAAAAAAAAAAAAAAAAAAAAAAAATTTTATACTTATAACAATTCGATAATTATCGATATCGAGAAATAAAATAAAATTATCATATCGTTATCGCGATATGATTTTTTTCCATATCGCCCAGCCCTAGCATGACAAGCATATTAGAAAATATAAGTTCCAAAACGACAAATGTATTTAGCTAGTTATTTGAGGGCTCTCATTTTGGTGCTTTTTAAAAACAGCTACTAGCTACAATTCAGGAAGTGCACGTCACTTCTAAACTATGGTGGCTCTATAGCAGGAGTTCTCAAACTTTTCCATACTGTGACTAGGGCTGCAAAATTTTTGGGAAATAATCTACGGTAATTGCGATTTTTTTTGACACAGATATTGCGATTAAATTAGCGATTATAATTATATATTTTTTTAACCAGCCCCACAGAGGTTTATTGTAAAATGCGGCTTGCATCTGGCCTACGCATGGGTCTTTTCGGCCCGCCACAGTCTAATTAGTCCCGCCACAGTTGTATAATGAACAACAAAAATGTAATTAAAATGTTTATTTTTTTTTACTATTCTTTTTTAAATATAAAGTTTGTCAATAGGGATGTATCAGTAGTATTGGCAGTGGTAGTAGTCGTAATAGTAATCCACTATATATTTTTATTTTCTAAAAAATAAACCAGTTCAACACAGGTAACCACTTTTGATTAATTTCTTTGATGGCTCAAATGTATGCTCTAGTAGTCCTGTGGTTCCCAAACCTCTCCTCGAGACACCCCAGCCGTTCCATGTATTTGTTAAATTCCACCACCAGCACACCTTCATTCAACTAATAAAGGGCTAGTTATTGTAGTTAAGTTAAATCAGGTGTGCTGGTGGTGGAATTTAACAAATACATTGAACGGCTGGGGTGCTTCGAGGACAGGATTGGGAAGCACTAGTCTGGTCGATTTTGTGTTTTGAGCACATAGTTCATCATAGATCTAGCCTCTTTATTTTGCTCTCAAAGTGCACCAGATTGATGCATTTAACTTTAAAATGTACAAAAAAATATATTTTCCGGGGGGGCATGCCCCGGGACCCCCCTAGAGGGTCGGAGGTTCACCCCCCATAGTCTCTGAAAATCCTGTGGGGAAACACTGTATATATATATATATATTTTTTTTTTTAAACTTTGGCCATTCCGCTGGCTCTTCTTGCGTTTATCGCTTTTTCTCTGGTCAAGAATGACCGACAGAAACAGGTTGAATGGGGGTACTACAGATGGGGGGAAGACACTCTGAGAAAGTTACGGCTTTGTCCGGGAATCGAACTTGCTACCCCAGATCCGTGACGAGCACGGTTGTCCCCGGCGCCGAAATAGCGCTCGAGGTACGCGGTGAGCTACTGGAGCTCCCCCTGTATATATATATTTGCGTTTTCTTTTCTTTTTGCGATTTGATAATTGCATCATTCCAAATCGCGATTTCGATTTAAAATTGATTAATCGTTCAGCCCTAACCGTGACCCCATTTTATTTAGGAATTTCTTTGGGGACCCCACACGTTGAAATCACATAATTTCAACATGGAATTAAGGAATATCAAAATAAAAGCACACGTTGTTGAACTTGATCATGCATATTTATTAGAAAATGTAATTACAGCACTATGTTATCAATACACATTTATAAAACGAGGCATACTTAGCCTAAATATCTTGCCAGAACATACAAAAAAATAAAAATTATACAAATGTTTAGGGCTGTACGAATGCTTCGAAGCTTCGATCATAATGTTGACATTCGAATTCTAAATCAACATTCAAATTTTTTATTTTTTATAAAAATAAAAAAATAAAATTAATTCAATCGGTTTAAAGTCCAATGGGGGTTTTCTTCACAGTTGCAGTTAAAGATTAGGCTACACTAATATTATACTATAAGACGTCACCATCATTTTCATACCAACGTGTGTGCCCTTATTGGATTATTTATGTTGACAAAACTGATGAGTTATATTCATTAAAGAAAGTTGATTTAATAAAAGAAAAATACTGATTTAATCAGATTAATAACTTTATTCAAATTGAGGATTTAGTTTATACGTTTTTAAAAAAAAAATTTAAGTAACGTTTTTTTTTAATAAAATGCTGTCATTTTATTCCAATTTACTGTCACCTACCCGCAACCCCAATTTGGGTCGCGACCCGTAGTTTGAGGCCATGGTTACACTGGGGAATACAGCAACGTTTTTTTTGCTGAATGATTACGTTTGCTGTCCAAGTTAAAAAGAAACACCGTTTTGGCAGGAAAACGCGGTGTCCTACTGGCAACGCTGAAAAGGTGTTTCCGTTTTGGATACTCGTCAAAACTCGCCGACAATGGTGCCATGTAATCTGCGTGAGCCGGATACAGAGCCGTTGTTGCTCAACGCCCATGTGCAGTAGAGACCTGCACGGTTATTTCCAGTGTTTACAGCAGAGCTGTCCCAAGTGCGTGTTGCTTTTTAACAGCGGAGCAGTGCAAGAATGTGACAATTTGACCATGTGACCGCGGCAACGCGGGAGAGCGGCAGTGCGGAAATAGGCTGTCTCTAGGACAAACTCTAACCTTAACCAGCTCCTTAACAGCGCCTAAACTTAACCGTTCTAACCTTAACCAACTCCGAAACAATGCCTAACCTTAACCTTAACCATGCCTAACCTTAACCTTAACCATAGAAAGAATATTGCCATTCTCTAAGACAAACTCTAACCTTAACCAGCTCCTTAACAGCGCCTAAACTTAACAGTTCTAACCTTAACCAACTCCGAAACAATGCCTAACCTTAACCATGCCTAACCTTAACCGGCGAAAGAATACATGTTAAAAAAAAAATCACGTTAAAAAAAAAAAAATTTATGGGATTCGAACTTGTCAACAACGGACCGCAGGACCGCTGCGTTGCCAGGTGAGCTGAGCGCCGAATGAAAATCATGGCGGATTAGGGCGGTTCTGCGATCATCTCGTCGCAAATTGCCCCCTAATCTGGCCGGTGCGAGTGGAAAATATCATCTGGGGGCAAGCTTGCGAGTAGTGATTGCAACCCTTCATTCGCATTTCACTCCTAAATTAATCCATACAAATTGGATAAAACATTAGCCTACAACCAGGGCATAATGTTGCGGTTGTAATTTCATTAGACAGACCAGCGCGGATCTTTAATAACATGCAATTTGATTGACACGAGCAATGGGCTAACGTTAGCTGCTATCCACGGTATCCATTAGGATTATGCTAAACTAACTAGCGTTAGCTGCTGCTAACCCTGGACACCAGTCAAAGCGGACTCCACAACACTAGTTCCATTCGGGAGGAAAGGGGGTGGGTTATATTGACAACGCTTGACAACAGAAGTTTAAACATAACTTCATATTTATTGGTTATTCGTTTCTGTTACTGTATATCATCCACTTTCCATCTCCGTCTGTTAAACGCTTCCCGTTTACATTCGAGTGTGACGTCATCACCTACGGCAGCTTAGACGATCAAAACGCAAACCTAGAACAAAACCCGGAGGGGGGGGGGCTGGCTCTCTCATTCGTTCTCGCCCCCTCTCTCTCTCTCTCGCTCTGATTGATTGAAAACTTTATTAACAGATTGCAGAATGGGTACAATACAGTACAGCTCTCTCTATATTCAATGATTTAAAGTAGCCAAACGTTACAGACAGTATAAATACTAACTGGATAGTTGATGATATAAACATTTAATTTCATTATCTGAAATATTCTAAAATCATTAAGTCTGCTATAAGCCATTATCCCTTTGTGTGTGTGATTATTATTTTCTCACAGTAGTGTGTGTGTATATATATATATATATTGTGTGTGTTTGGCTAAAGTGGATAGAAAACACAGTACTGTGCAAAAAGAAGGCACCCAAAAGTTTTTATATAAATGGTCTTAGATGTAAATAATTTTTTTATTAGTGTGTCAGTAGACTACTCTTAGTACATTTTCATTAAATTATTTTTTAAAGCATCTTCTTGGTTTAATAATGCAAACATATGTTGCAGGGACTTATTATAATCATCATATTGGCGTGACTGTATGCATCAAAGGGTTAAATCAAGCATTTTTAAGTGCTTTAGAGGAAATGTCAAAATATTGCGATATATATCGTGTATCGTGATATGGCCAAAAAAGATCGCAATATCATTTAGAGGCCATATCGCCCAGCCCTACTATAATGGTAAAATAGTTATTTAAAAATGTGCCCCTAAAAAATATTCTTTGCCCCTAAATTTCTCATTTAGGGGCAAGTGTGCCCCTAGTGAAAAAGCTTAGCGTACAGCCCTGATTGTACCCATTCTGCAATCTGTTAAATAAAGTTTACATTAGGCTTGGGCGGTATGACGGTATACCAGGGTATTTCGAAATACCGTGACGTCACAGACTGTGCGCCAAATCACAGATGCGTTTCCTTCTATTACACTGACAGTTTTTTTTTTTATTATCTTTTCCCCCCTCCTTTTTTCCGATTGTTCTCCCATCCCACTGTTTAGTCGTTATGCCAATTCCCAACCCCCTTCCTGGTTGTTGCGCACCCCCCCCCTACTGTTGGTCCGGGAGGCCGGAGACTGTCACATGTTTTCCTCCGACACATGTGCAGCCAGCCGGCAGCCAGCCTGGCAGCGCAGATTCTCACCGGGAGAGTGTAACGTGTGGAAGGTCACACTACCTTTTTCCAGATCCTACCCTCGCTGTGCTGGCGCCCAGACCGAACTGTAGGGGTCGCTGTCCACAACGCCCAGGACCCACCCACGGCTTCCCTCCCCCTAACTCAGCCAAACGAGTTAGTATAGCGATCAGCCCAAGCCAAGGCAATGCTGACTCTCCGGGTACACAGACAGAGTTATAACAGGGACGGCATTGGTTGTAGTGCACAGCACGCGCCAGCAGAGGGCAGGGCAGTCTGTCTTTCCCTCTCTCACACTGAACCTACTGTAGCAGAGCTGAGCAGGATGACGCCACGCGCGTGTTCCTGTCGGTCTTCTATCGCGCATGTGTGTTAATCTGCACGACAAATAAAGACTTATTCTTCTATAGAATGCGGTTATGGACCGATGGCCGGTTTAATTATTAAGGTCGAATGGATGGACCATGGGTCCACTTCCAGACTAGGGCTGCCGCGGTATTGATTTTTTCCTTACCGCACAAATTTGTGAAATATTTCCTACCGTCGCGGTTACCGCAAAAAAAATTAAAATAGTTTGAATGCATTTTTTTTTTTTTTAGTAGTCTACTCTTTATAGCATATATAGCCTGCCTCTAATCTAAATGTCTATCTTTAGAGGACGACTTTGCAACATGAATATTGTTTGGGATTCGGCAAGCACGCATTCGTTATTGAAAGTGAAACACGGATTCGAAGTCTCCCCTCTGGTCGTGCACCGTTCACTCTGTGTCGCGGGCAGGGGTGGTAGCGCCCGGCGGTTACCCCCCCCCCGACCCTTTCTTATTATTATTATTATTATTATTATAAAGTTACTACTTATGATTAACAAATGCATTCGTTTTGTGGCATTAACGTTATATAGTTACACGTAGGGCTGGGCGATATGGAAAAAAATCATATCGCGATAACGATATGATAATGTTATATTTCTCGATATCGATAGTGTTGTGAAGGGTCAGATTAACACTGAGAATCTACGTTTTATTGTTTTATATAACTTGTATATTATTTATATATATAAGCTATATCCCTTTAAGCCTCCGTTTGAATCATAGCATTATTCGCTTTCCTCATTGGATAACGCCCTTGACACTGGCGGCGCCAAGAATCGCGCCCCTCAGACAAGTTCAAAGACGAGTCTGGACAAGTTGAGACATGCCCTTGGCCAGCGCATTGATTCCGGACAAGAGATTCGGTTGCGCCCTAGAAAGCACTCTAAGGCTATGGTTAGACTAGTGTATTCCTGGCGTTTTTTTATACGTTTTTGACGACGTTTGATGTCCTATCTACACAGAAATGCGTTTTTTGGCATTTTTTTGTGGATACGGCTGAAACGCAAAATTGTGTTTGCGTTTGGAGATACGCAAAAAAAACGCTTCGACAACAGCGTGTAGTCAGCACGGAGCAGTTGTTGCGAAAACGCCCATGCGCAGTAGATACCATCTGCGTGCCCTTCCGGTGACAACAGTGTGTGTGTTTGGGACAGAGCTCCGTGTCCCAAATAGCTTCAGCTACCATGTGTTGTCAAGTTATTGTTATAAGGACCCCAGTCCAAGCTACAACAGTCTGCATTCCCTTAACAATTGTTTGTATTGAGCCGTATTGTATTGTACCCATATGCAATATGTTAAATAAAGTTTACATCCATTCATTCTGCTAGCATTACCGATTGCATGAGCAGCTGGCTAACGTGAGCTATCAGGATTCAGACCCTGTTAGCTCAGAGTTCCTCTTTCAACTTAACAAGCATTAAACAAAATGGCCCAGTCATCTATTCACCTTTGTTTAATACACACAGCGTTGTCTCTAATGTTATCTAACTACTGATAGCTCGCGATATCATCAGTTTTGGTGCTGGTTAAGTAGCGTGAGCTAACGTTAGCTTCTAGCCACAATGCTATATTGTTATAATGGCATACTCCATTGACGTTAGCATGCAGCTAACAATGCTACCGATCGTTTTTTAGACTAAACTATCCGCTCTTGGTGGTCACTTGTGTTGATGTTAGTTTTGTTTCATCAACAAATGACAGGCAGAACACACAGTGAATGTATCCGTTTTGTTTATTGCACTTTTATTAGGCTTTGCTGAAAAATTATTGCTGCATTGAGTAAAAAAGCAAGATGGTGGCGCGGCATAGGCGCCTGCCTTATTGACATTTTCTTTGCTGGAGCTTTCCACCAGGAAGTGTATTGGCACATTCGTTCTGATTGGTTGAAATTGCCTTCATGTTTGCCACCTACTGCCACCTACTGCTTTGACAGTGTACTACATCAGTGTGCTCGGCTGACAAAAACGAAAAAAAACGAAAGTGTGACTCGAGGCGCATGACGTCGCGGCGATACGCGGCGATACGTATAAGAAAACAATACGAAATGATACGAAAGGTGTAACCGCAGCCTAAGGCCCCGTTTAGACGAGCGTTTTGTGAACAGAAACCGCAAAAGTCATCTTGCGGTTTCACTAGTGATGCACCGATGTGAAAATTGTGGCCGATACCGATAACCGATATTAATATTGCTGTTCTGGCCGATACCGATATTTACCGATGTCGATATCTCTGTATAGAAAACACTTTTTTATGATAATCAAATAAAGAGCTATTTTCCAAAACGCATAATTTTTTTACTTTTGTAACTTATTTTCAGAAATGACTGATATTTTGAAACTATTTAAGGCCAAAACATGTAAAAAGAAAAAAAAAACATATAAAAAAAAAGAAAAAAACATTTTTTTTTTTTTTTTTTTTTAAATATCGGCCCTATCTTGATATCGGTCCGATACCGATGTGTAAAAAAACGGCCATATCGGCCGATATTATATCGGCGGCCGATATATCGTGCATCACTAGGTTTCACTTTTAATTTTACGTTTAGACAAGCGTTTTGGGATGGAATTCTGCGTGCAGACGACGCTGTAACGACTCGAGACGACGGAGCCCCACTGTCACACGATTGGCGCATATGTCACATGACGTGCTGTGAAGACCCGCCCTACTCTGCCTCTGATTCGCAGACTGTGGATGGGGAATGTGATTGCACCAAAGCAGAGTCACTCACAGACAGTGGGTCCACTCACGCCGCGGGACAGATTCTTGTGTATTTAACCCTTTCACTGCCACACGACAGCCGGTTGTGTGATAGTAAAGGGTTAACCTTCTGTCGTGTGGCAGTGAAAGGGTTAAAAGTACTGCCAATGTAGCCTTCAGGTGATCTCCGTTGATATAAGTCAGACATACTTGCTTTGTTTACGTCTCGGCTACTGGCGCATACCTGCTACCTGTGACGTAAGCAGTACGCGCGACCAGAGCCGTGACAACCCTTTCGTCATCGTTTTATCAGATTTATACGTTTTAACAGTTTAGACGAGAGCGCAAAGCTTTTGCGTTTCTAGGAATTCCACCCTGGAAGGTAGTCTCACTTTTTTGCGGTTTCACCCCGTAAAAATGCTGTTTCCGTATAAACGAAAGGCACATCCGAAAAAATATTTTTGCGGATTCACCTGCTAGCGTTTCTGTCTAAACGGGGCCTAAGTATATATTGTGGAAGGCGCAAACAGCAGCAGTTCGTCTTTTAGTGTGAATCTAACGTCTAACGTTAACGCAGTTCGTCAAGTAGTGTGAACATAACGTATTGTGCAGTTCGACCTAATCTAATGCAGCAGCAGTTCGTCATTTAGTGTGAATCTAACGTTAACGCAGTTCGTTCGGTGTGCAGCAGTAACAAGCAGTTCGTTCGTTTAGTAACTAGTGTGAACCTTAGCAAGTGTGTGTGGACTTAACGTAATTAGTATCAGAACACGAGGTGAACCTAGCAGCAGAACTATTGGACATGTGAGCATTGGAACCTACCGCGGCGTATCGTTACGGATAACTAGTAGCTCCTTAGATACTACTTTGATATTGTAGAACCATTGTTTGGTGGATTATAGTGACTTGTGGAAACGTAGTACCGTGGAGAAGAGCATCGTTAATACCATTGTCGTTTGGATTTAACTACCCTGAAGATCTACATCGGGCTAGCTTCGAGGACGAAGCTGGCTGGCTATCATCATTGCTATCGGGCATTGGATTACAGCTATTACCCTGCTACCGAGCACTTGGATTACAAGGACCGGATCCGTATGAGAACCCCCTTTCTTCAAGTGACCAGCCTGAGTATCCGTCTATTCTTCATTCCTCTGGAGCTTACTACTCTGTGGGAGGAAATCACCAGTCTCCAGCTATACCCTCGTTTGCCCCCCTATATCGCCATCTCACGCCATGCAGCGTCCCGGTCTAGTATACTTAGCCTAGGAATTATTCATTCCCACTAGGGCTGGGCGATATGGCCTAAATATGATATCACGATATTTTCTGACCTTTCGGCGATACACGATACGCATCACGATGTTTTTCTTTTTTTCCCCAAACAATTCATTATGAGGCTTACCAAGACAGTATTTGAGTTTGCAAGCTAACATTAAAGACAAAATAAAATACCCATGCATTTAGCATTTTTATATTATATATTAGATATAGATTATTGGATTATTAGATTATATATTGCATATATTTAGCAATGAGATATTATATGATTTAGATATGAAATATGATGAATTGAAAATGGGGGACCCTGATGTAAACAAGACTAATGTCTTTCTCTGGTCTGCATCCTCCAGTCCACTGTTGACTGTTGTTGTATTGAGCTGTACTGTATTGTACCTATGCTGCAATCTGTTAATAACGTTTATATTCATTCAGTCGGCAAACAGAATCATTTTGATTGACAGTCGCGTCTGCCAATTACGTCACATCGCTTGCACCCGCCCTGCTGTTCTTAGCACCAATCGGCAAGCGCGTATTCATTTTTTACTTCCGCCATTGGAGAGCTCAATGAAAACAACAATGGCAGCGGTAGCTCGCCGCGGCCGACGTTTAGCTTTTAGCTCTGCAGAATGACTAAACGACTGGAGGCATAATGATTTTACTGCAACGGATGTTATAATAAAAGCCTTTCCATACATCTGTCTGATTGAAAACGTTATTAACAGACCGCAGAATGGGCACAACGGAGTCAGCACGGGCTGAGATATGAACGGCTAATGCTTGCTATATCTAGGTCGACCTCGGTCGTTGCTATGTAAATACGCTGATGTTATTGAAAGTGTAACTATATAACGTCAATGCCACAAAACGAATGCCTTTGTTATCATAAGTAGTAACTTTTGATGCAGTAGTGTGTGTGTGGGGCGGCGCTGTTCAAAAGTGTCAACGTGTGGACCAGATTGACGCAACACAAGCCTCTTGGGCAAAACATCACGATATCCACGATACGTTTAAAAAGTGTATCGTTAATGAACTGTACCCGATATTTATATAATATCGTCATATCGCCCAGCCCTAATTCCCACTGACTTTGATACTCTGACATTCTAATATCATTCGCCATAAAAGAGCGACCCAGTAATTACCAGTTGTATATCTGCTTAATAATAAAATACTGTAAATGATATCTCTTTGTCACCGTGCCGTCTATTGAGTGTCTGCCATAATTAACTGTACTGTCTGGCAAGTAATAATAATATGTAGTAGTGGTTTAATCTATCACAATCTTTAATACAGTCAGGGTTTTGTAACCCCTCAGTTACAGATAGTCAAAATTGTTATACGTATAATTTTTTTCTTTTCTTTTTTTAACAACAGATGTATGTTTATTTTGCAGCAATTATTTGTCATTGCCGCCATCTTTAGTGTTACATCCCCTCACACTCCAGTTCTCAGGCTGCAGCTGGTTTGAAAGCGAAAGTAAACTGGCTTCTCTGCTGGCTGTGGCTCCAGGGGAGTTGAACAGTTCTGGCTCTGCTAGTTTATTTTCGATCTTTTGGCGCTTTTTTGGTGGACAAACCACAGCACATGTGCACCGTGACTCGTGACTGGAGTCTAGTTCTGCTAGCACACATAGCCTACTGTGTACAGACGGTTTCAAACTGTATTTTAAATTAGAAAGCAAACAAAATAAATGGACAAGAGAAAAATAAATCTCAATTTGGTCAGTATTGTCATTTGGACAAGCAAAGCCATTACTTTAAGTTGCTGGCAAGAAAGACAAGTCTGTCCACTGTCTCTGGTTTTAAAACTGCTCTGTTGCAGGTCACACAAAAAAACGATTTTTCGATTTTTTTTTAATTTCGATATTCGATATCGATTATTAAAATATATCACGATATTTATAGTTATCGTTATATCGCCCAGCCCTAGTTACACGTTCATCAGCGTATTTACCGGACCATAGCAAGGCAAGCATTACTCAATTCATATCTCAGTTCCTTCCTTGTGCCCATTCCGCATGCGGTCTGTTAAGTTTTCAATCAGACAAGTGTATAGAACGAAGGGCTTTTATTATAACATTCGTTGCAGTAAAATCATTATGCCTTGTTTAGTACTCTTGTGGAGCGCTGGTAGTCCACTCCGGCGGGGAGCTAACGTTATTAGCCTTGTTGTGATCAATGGCCGACATCCAGGAAGTAAAAAACGAATATGCGCTTGCCGATTGGTGGTAACAGCAGAGGCGGGTGCAAGCGGTGTGACGTAATTGGCAGAATCGACCGTCTATCAAAATTGTTCCGTTCCATTGCTTTGGTTGAGAGTATTATTATTAAAAAACAGCAGTGATGCAGTATTCAGCTAAACTCTGCGGTGGGCGTGATATAACAGCGATACCGCGGTAATGCGGTAACCTCGGCAGCTCTATTCCAGACATTGGATGATTGAGGAATCGGGAAACGGAGCGTTTTTCTAACGCTTTGAAATGGATTCGTGCATGAATGTGGACTCTGGGACACGTTGTTTGGGTACCGGTAAGTAAGTTATGTTATGGTTAAGCGTATGGAAGATGAACGTACGAGTTATGAATGCCGGGAGTGTATGTTTGGTAAAGCGTTCCAGTTCGACTGCGTGTGTGTGCGTATTGGCTTCGCGATTCACTACAGGGGTTTAACGGCTTAAGCTGGGTTTTGATTATCACTTAATCAATGCAGAATAAATTTTGTGCGTCTGTATGTGTAGTTGTGTACTACTGTCGTGAGTTTGTGAGTCACATTGGTCTAATTTCAGCCTCCGTTATACGTTATTTGTTCCGTATGACTTGTTTCATATGTGTGTGTCTCGGATGTGCCCCCCCCCCCCCCCCCCCCCGCGCTGATGAAAGTCATACCGTCATTATACCCATACCGGGGTATGATGCCAGCAAGGTATGACTGTATGAAAAAAAATGATACAGCCCAAGCCTAGTTTACATCCATTAATTCTGCTAGCATTATAGTTACCAAACTGCTAGCCACAATGCTATACTGTTATACTGGCATATCCCAATCACGTTAGCACGTAAGCTAACAAAATCGGCGACAATCTTTTTGTGAGATTAAACTCCGCTCTTGGTGGTCACTTGTGTTGATGTTAGTTTTGTTTCATCAACAAATGAAAGGCAGAACACACAGTGAATGGATCCGTTTTATTTATTGAACTTTCTTTGCTGAAAAAAAAATGCTACGTTGGCTAAATGGCTCACGCGAGGCATTTAAAGATGGTGGATTGTTGATTTTTTAGCAGGAAGTGTATTGGCAAATTCAACTTTTCTGATTGGTTGAAAATGCCTTTCATGTTTGAACTACATCGCCACCTACTGCTTTGGCATTGTACTACATGTATATACATCACTGTGCTCAGGAGGCAAAAACGATGTCTAACTTGCCTGCCATTACGTTGCGTTCTGAAAAGCGAAACTGACCCTGAAAACGAAACGAAAACTGGCCATAGTGTAACCGCATTCTTTTTTTCCGTAGCCGCATTTCTGGCAAGACGCTCTCTGATTGGCCGACGCCTGTTTCTACACTGGTTAAGCTTAGGCACTCTTTCGAAGTTGGTTAAGGTTAGAGTTTGTAGAGCGTGACGGCAAGTTCTTTCGCCGGTTAAGCTTTGGCACTCTTTCGAAGTTGGTTAAGGTTAGAGTTTGTCTTAAGAGCATGGCGATAGAATGGCAGGTCGTTTGCAGGCTGTTTGACACGGAAAGGGGCAAAGACACAGCTCGTCACGCGATTGGGCAAACGCGTCAGTGGCCAATCAGAGAGCGTCAGTCAGTGGCCAATCAGAGAGCGTCTGCCAGAAATGCGGCTACGGAAAAAAATAACGCAGTGTAACCGCAGCCTGAGAACCACTGCTCTATAGCATCAGACAGGAACTTTGTACAACCCTTAGGGCCTGCGTCCACTTAGCTCACAAAAACGCTGGCAGTGCGCCGGTAGTACTGGGGGTGGAGCGCTGCAGCGCGAGCCTTTGTCTGAATATGCGCCCAGCGCATCGCTCTGTAAAGTTCAGAAAGTTTCAACTTTAAAACCGCACAAAAAAGCTGAAATGCGCTGAAAAAAGCCGACGACTGCAGCGCATTTCCTTATAGGCGGCCGGGCGGCCGCATACGCTCCGTCCCCATTGGAATACATTGAAGAAATGCGCTTGCGCCAAGAAATATGAGGCAGGTGGATCCGCGCCCTTATGGACATTCTGTTTCTGATCTATTTGGGTATATATATATATATATTTTTTTTTTTTTTTTGCCTCAAATCTTGCGCCTCCATTCCAATGAAATGAAAGTAAGCGGCGCCTCGATTCCACCTCTCTACAACAAGCATGTGGAGATTATCTGTGTTGAAAACAACAAGGACATGTGCAGCAGACATGTCGACGAAGAAGTCATCAGACGTGTGGTTACACTTTAAAATATGCAAAGACAATGCCTCTACAACAACTTTGTCAAATCACCTAAAAAACGTAAGTATCGTTGTACACGACGGCGACGCCACACAAAACATTAATAAGGCTATGCCTATGCTGCTATGACTAATGTGTTACCAAGTTTGCTAATTTAATTGTAATCATCTGCTTTTGTAAGTGCATTGCCTGATATAATTATAAATTAAATTAAATATAATTGTTTGCTTGATAGACGAAGGTTGCAACATAATTATGTAATGTCATGTCGTTGGCTGTGAGAGCAGCCCCACTGCACCCAGGCAGCGCAGCCGAGTGAAACCTTGTTGGCTGCGTCACAGTCACGAAAGGGGCTACTTAATTAATTAATCCAATCCACTTTATTTATAGAGCACATTTAAAAACAACAACGTTTACCAAAGTGCTGTACAAGTCCCACAACATAAGATAAAAAAAATAAAAATAAATAAATATATATATATATATTATAATTAATATATGTTTTCTTTTCTCTTTTTTTTCTCGAAGCTTCGAATTAAAATCGAAGCTTGGCCCGAAGCTTCGATTGCCAAAAAAAGCTTCGAAGGTCAGCCCTAGAGTAGCCACACCAACTGAAGGAGGGGATAATCCCAGACGAGCTTTACATGAACATATCTTAATCAGTGCCGGCCTCCGTTTCCTATTTACCCCGTTGAATGCCACCACCCACTTCAATGGTAGCGTTAAAAACGCTTATTACATGGCGTTTTCACATTCGCCGAAATGCTTGCTTGTGATTGGTCAATAGCGCGCGTCAGAGGTCAGTTATCAGACAATAATGACCGCTGTGGGACAATAATGACCGCTGTGCGCAGCTGTTCGCAATCAAGCCCACAATAATGACCGCTGTGCGCAGCTGTTCGCAATCAAGCCCACTGACATCAGTGCAAACTGCCGGCTGCCGGTGAAGCTGCTGGGGGGCGGAGCGACGAGCACTCAGCGGAGCCAGAACCAGTGTTACTGTTGCGAGTCATGTAAAATGAATTAGGTATATTGTTAGTAAGTTAGCCATGTAATAAGCGGGATAATGTATAGCTATACTCGATCATTGTCGCAAAATAATTTACCTTCACTGACGTTTAAAACACCTCGCCGAGACGGCTCGGTATTTTAAACTCCGTGTCGGTCAATTATTTTGCGACAATGACCTCCCTTACATAATCTATGTTTTCAATTATGGCTATGTGTCTAATCTGCCCGTCGCTTATCAATGACTTGTTTGCAGTCAACATTGTCGAAGCGTATTTTTTTTTTTTTTTTTTTTTTATCGGTTCCTTTTTATAGCATTTCGAAAAGCTATTGTTTTGTCTAAAATTTCAGGGAAATAGAAAGATTCCGTCATAAACGGCATTTATTGGAATATTCTCGAATACACTAGACATGTTGTCATTTGTCTGCCTATTTATGAATCGTTTTCAAATAAACGCTAGATTATCGATAGTATGTGTACTTATGCACGCTATAGAAGCGAGCTGAGAAATCGATTCTCTTATTTCCTCAACAGCACACACACACACACACTGAGATATAGGTCAAAACAGCAAAAAATTGACTGCATTTATATAGCGCATTTTAATGATTTGTCTGACTCCCCAAAGCTCTTTACAATGTCTCACATTTACCCATTCACTCACACACCAACGGCAAAGGCAAACCATGCAAGGTGCCAACCAGCTTGTCTGGAGTGGTCAAGTTAGTTAAGTCAGTGTCTTGCTTAAGAAGTCGGAAGGAGCCGGAATCTAACTGAGACCCTTCAGACGACCGCTCTACCTCCTAAGCCACTGCCAAAAATGCATATCTAAACAGTATGTATTGTTGTTTAACACAAATTTTTTAATTAAGCTTAATAAGCATTAAGCATCGGGTACATTACTGCAATAAGTTCAATGGACACAGATAACATTTTACCGGAATTTATCCCATTTGTCCAGGACATTATAATCTTCCCGGACACATCGTTTTCATGTTTTGTACATTTTATTCATGGCTTCAATGAAAACAAAGATGGAAATGATGAATGCCTCTGATAACGAACGACAAGGAGTACAAACATCAAAGTAGCTGTGGTCGAAGATTGGCGATGCTTATGGGTACTGTAGTAGTTGCCATGGAAACGAGTAAAAATGATGATATAAAATACATTTCCTCAAAGATAAAGTTTAAAACATTTACCTTCATTGGTAACAGTATAATATTTAAATAATATATACCTCTGTCAAAGTTTATGAACCTATACAATACGGTTTGGCTGTAGCCTAATACTAATGATCTTCAATGGGTGGCTACAATGAGGGGAAGTCACAGGTGGAACGTCACTCCCCCAAACATGTTTAATTCTCTGCTTAATCCTGTAGTTGATTGACTGAGTTACAATAGATACAATGACTAACCTTAAACAGAAATACGATATATGATGAGAATTTTTGTCGACTTTGTTTGTCTACAGATCAAACTTTTCAATAGGGATACCCCTTTTTTTTCAGACCAAGTACAAGTACTTTACTTACATTTGGGTACTGGCCAATATAGAGTACTGATATTGAGTACTTAATGAATGATACCATTACAGTTCTAACAATGAATTTCAAAACATGTTTTATTTTCATCAGTTGTTCCTCACTTTCTGACAGTAACAAATTAAATATACAACATGACGCCGTTGCTGACATTTTAAAGTAGAAATAATATAAAGTAATATACATATAGATTTTTAACATTACACTTTGTGTTTACCTGAACAAACATGGTGCTGAGTAGTAGTATAGTAGTAGTTTTACATGAGCACAGTATTGGGCCGGATAACAATCCCTACTTAAAGAATATGAATATACCCCGCATGTATTTATACTATAGTCAAAAAAATAAACCACAATCCTGAGAACAAACAGCCAGTCACAAATGTATTGATTGTAGATCAAGTCCAGGTTTTTCCTCTCCTGATTAGTTAGACCCTTAGTTCACTCACTGGTTCCTACCTAATGAGTGTTGTTAATGCTCTCTAATATCGATTTAGCCGGTTCAAATAAATTAATGCAAAGAACTTGCCGGTCACTGGCTATTGATGCGAGCTACGCTTCATAACAGCCAGTGACCATCTACGGAATAACATCATAGGTTGTGAACTCTTGTCTTGTGACGGAATTTCGCAATCCAGTCTTTACAAATGTGATAACCAGTTAGTCAGCTAGCTAGTTAAACACATTTAAATAACTGCTAGCTGACCATACCTACATAAGTTGGCGATATGCAACCAGGTCGCTGATCCATGGTTAGCGATAGGTACCGTAGTTAACATAATGAGCTGACAGACTAGGTTAACGTTAATATTAGCTAATAATGTTACATCATTCCGTCAGAGAAAGGCGGTGTGTTTTAATACATCTAGTGATATCAGACTGTAGTATAACATGTGTAATGTTAGCCAAAAGTTGATTTGCTATCGACCATTTCTCACTGCTGTTGTTAGCTTGAGATAGCTGGTTGAGAGCAACATACAAAACAGCAGCTAAGGTTAGCTACTGGTAGCTCGCAGTTCACGTTAACCAATCACTTCGAGCGGATGCAAGTTAGCTAGCTAGCTAGCTGGCGTTAAGTTAGCTAACCTAGCTAACCAATCCGTTAAACTAACGTTTAAATGCGTATTTGATATTAGATCAGCTAATGTTACAGCTAACCAGCTAAGATATGTACTAACTTATTCACTTTACACTTAAACGTTGCGACTCATCAGCTATATTTTTCACAAATTGACGCCACCCATCCCCAATGTATTGCTATTGTGGAGTGTTGTGAGTCCGCTTAACATTAACGTTAGCTAACTAACGTTAGCAGTTAGCTAAGCCAACTTGGCTATCAAAAAACAAGCGATATTTCCCTTGACTACTTTTAAACACTTACCTTGGGTATTTGATGATTTCTGAAAAATTCTTACAAAAAATTTAAGTCCGGTGGCTTTTTATCCAGTCTCGGCGTACACGCAGCTTCTTCAGCAGTAAGGTTTTGTTTGATTATTTGGCTCCTTAGACATAGCTACACTTGCAGTAAATTAACATGCCCATCTTCGTTCTTCAGCTAAAATGAAAGAACTTCCAGTTCACTGTGTGATTCAGTTCCGGGTGCTTTGACTACTCAATCGACAGCAGGGGGCAGCAGAGAGCAGTATGGAAACATAAACAAAGTGATCCACGTTTATTTATCATTTATTTCTTGTTACATTTGGGTCCAAACTGTTCCCCAGCAACATAATTCCAGTGAAACAGTTTATAATAACTAATATCACTGTATTTGTACTGACTGCATTACAGTATGTGTATGAAATAATAGACAACAAGGGCAAAGAGCTAATTTGCCACCATGAATCAAATATTGCCTTAATAATAATAATGATGATAATGATAATAATAAACCTTATTTTATAGTACCTTTCATACAAGAATTGCAGCCCAAAGTATTTTACATCAGTAAATGATACATAAACTTGATCAAAAGCAATGCAGAAGACAAGAGAAAGAGTAAGATAAGATAAGATATTACTTTATTGATCCCCTTGGGGAAATTCATGCATCATAGCAGCATGGGGGAGGGGGGAGGGGAGGTACAGGTACTAGAATAGTCTAAATCTAATCTAATATATAATCTAAAATGCTAAATGATCGTGGCTGCTGTGTATGGTGATGGAGGGGGTTTGGGATGATCACTGTAGGCTACAGTCTGTCTCAATTATTGTCTTGTCATGTTGTGTTCATTTATTGTCCTGGGATGTCTTTTATGTATTATTATTATTATTATTATTATTATTATTATTATTATTATTATTATTATTATTATTATTATTATTATTATTATTATTATTATTATTATTATTATTATTATTATTATTGTATTGTGATATGTTTTGTTTCATGTTGGGAAAATATGCAATACTCTGATAATCCAATAGTCTAAATCTAATCTATATAATCTAAGAATGCTCTAGCTAAATGCTAAATACATGCTCTAATGTAGTGTACAGTATTCACATAATGTGCGGTATACATAAAGTAAGTATATTGTCCTTTTAGATTGGAGTCAGCTACTAGGTTCCTAGTAGTTTTGATTGATTGATTGAAAACTTTATTAACAGATTGCAGAATGGGTACAGTACAGTACAGCTCAATACATACAAGGGGATGCAGACCAGAGAAAGACTTTCGTCTTGTTTACATCAGGGTCCCCCATTTTCAATTCATCATAACATATATGACATACACAACATACAGATAGACAGTACTGCTACATCTATACATTTATGACATACCAGATTTGCAAATACAGTACTGTTTGTGATACAAAAAGAGTCCAGAAAAGAGAGTATATACATTTGACGTAGAAACTGTACATTGGATGTATTAGTTCATTAGTACATTAGTTGTAGTTGGATGTCTGGCAGCAGTCCCTGCCCACTGTTGTGGAGCCTGATGGCCGCTGGTATAGGCTGGTAAAGCTATGCCTCCTAAAGTGTGAAAACGGAAGTACAGGAAGTACCGGCTACAGGCTTTCCGGTTTCGACAAAACAATTATAGAAACGTGTGAAGTGCACAATATTTCCTCGTTTAAGCCACTGCAACGGCTTTACCTGAATAATTTACTACATGACCGGGACGTTCTAGCTTGTTTGCCGACAGGATTCGGGAAAAGTTTGGTCCGTTCGGAGGCAGCTTCCAGGGGAAGTACATACACCGGAAATTCACACTTTCGGCCGTAGTGCTTTACCAGTCTTTATCTCACGGAGGAGATAAAACTGGGAACGAGGTTACCGCTGGTATGAATGACTGGCCGAGGCGGTTTGTTGAGTGTCAGGGGGGTATGAGAGGGGGTGGGAGGGATTCTCCAGGATAGCAGCCAGCTTCCTTCTCATCCCCCTCTCTGCCACCACCTCTAGTCTGACCAGCTCGACTCCCACCATGGAGCTAGCCTTTCTCACCAGCTTGTTGTTTGTTGGTGTCCCTCGAGTTGATGAAGCCCCCCCCCCCCCCCCCCCAGCATGCCACAGCGTAGAAGAGGACGCTGGTCACTACAGACTGGTAGAATGACTGCAGCAGTCTATTGCAAACGTTGAAGGACCTGACTCTCCTCAGGAAGAACAGCAAAAGTAATGCAGACAATAACAATACAATTATTGATAGATACTCACACAGTTTAAACAGTTTAGACAGTCTTTCTTCCTGTTTAACCCTAACCCATACAGTTTCCGGACCATCGTTTTTACAAGGACTATTCTCTGTAATAGCTGCTACTGCAAGCGGCGCCAAGGTATTCTTCGATAAAGGTAAAAATGTTCTTGTAGAACCTGACGGTACCCGATTTGACATAGAGATGTACCAGAGAATATATTGTAGAACCTGACGGTACCCGGTTTGACATAGAGATGTACCAGAAAATATATTATCTGAAAACGGAGTGTAATGACAACGACCAGTGTGATGATGATAACGATGTGTGTAGCGAGATGGCCAGTCACGATATTCAGTCATGGCACGAGATTATGGTGCACTGTAATTACGAGGATTTACTGAAACTGCAAGTAGTGTCAGAGGGTATGCACATTGAGGAGGAGAAGGGTAGACCTGACAAAAATTGTGCAATGTGCAAAACGGGGAAGTTTACCCAACCGAGATACAGAAATCCCACAGACAGAGTAGGGGTACCACTTGCACTAGTTGACATGGACCTAGCCGGCCCAGTAAGCAACGAGTCCATAGGAGGTTTCAGATATGTACAGTCTTTTACAGACGTGTGTACAGGGGCAGTGTTTGTTTACTTTATCAAAGAGAGGAGTGACACGCTCCAGGCCACAGAGAGATTCCTGGCAGACGTAGCCCCTTATGGTACAGTAAGATGTTTGAGATCTGACCACGAAACAGAGTTTGTAAAATAGAGAGTTCCAATCACTATTGGGAAGGTATAAGATAAAATACGAGACGTTACGTCCATATCCCCCACAACAGAGCGGGGCGGCAGAGAGGGAATAGCACACCCTTTCCGAAATGGCTAGATGTAAGCTAGCAGATAGTAACTTACCAAAGAGCCTGTGGCATTATGCGGTACAAGAAGCCGCTTACACCAGAAACAGGTGCTTTAATAAGCACTCGGGCACCACTCCCTTTACAGCGCTGACAGGAAAGAAGTGTAATCTAGCCAGAATGCACCGATTTGGATCAGTGTACCTGCAGGACAGGGGGGGAAAAACCCAAGTCCAAGGATGTAAAAGGATTTTTCGGAGGACATAGACAGAGGAGCCAGAGCTGGACTCCAGAGCAAGGTGTGTAAAAATAGAAACACATCACCCCAGTGTACTTAGTACAGTTGTGCAGACAGACAGTCAGCAACCCCCAGAGGGCGATGACGAGAAGCACCTGAGGGTGACGTCAAGTGCCTCAAGCAGTGGGAGGTATTACACAAGGGAACACAAACCCCCAGAATGTCTGACAGGCTATGCCAGGGAAGAGGGTGACGAGGAGGACAATACACCTACTCCCGTTGAGTACCACTACAGGGTAGTCAGTGGGGTAAACCCGACCTTTAAAGAGGCCACAATGTCCCCCGAAGAGGGCAAACATACAGTGGGAGGGAAAATGGATGTATTTAACCAAGTTACCAGAGGGCAGGCAGTCAGTGGGAGGGAAAGGGGGTATTCAAACCAGGAAGGTATTGAAGACCACGGTAAATACAAAGTATGGTTCATAGAAAATTGATTGAATGCTGAAGAATTGAGCCATATGTTTGGTCCCATGTTTAAGTACAGAGGTGGATGAGTTGCCAGGTTTAAAATGCTGAAATGGATCATATGTTTAATCCCATGTTTAAGTACAAAGGTGGGTGGTTTACAATGTTAAAGTACAGAGGTGATTCTATGTTTAAAATACAGAAGTGGAGGATTTGATCATCGCTCCAGATCACAAAAGAAAGACCGAGGCAGGTTAAACCATTTTATAGGTATGGACTTCGAACAGTCTGTCAACGGTGTAAAAATATCCCAGAAGAGATATGTGGGAAAAGGTCCTGAGATGTTTTGACTGAAGTAAGAAATGTATAGATAAACTGTGGGTAACTTCATTCTGTTGGACAACCTGTACTCGCCCTGACCTATGTTCTGTAGTGAGTAAGAATGTCACAGTATTTTTGTTTTTGTTGATCCCACAGAGAATCATTGAACTGTGTCAAAAATATGTTTTTCGTTATCCCAGAGGTGCTGCAGACGGACAGCGTTTTTCAGGAAAGACAACAAAGGTTTAAGGGCTCAGAGCCTACAGGGATATTATCAGCCTGTGAAGCTGAATATATGTTTCTAGCTATGACAATGCAAAATGTGTTTACCTAGAGCAACTGCTCGAAGTGATGAAGGTTATGTATTGTTCAAGATGCAGCAGGTAATTGAAATATATCCTCTATACCAAATATGTGTGAGGGCTGGCCCAGTACTGCGCGCTTCCAGGTACCAATTACCATCACGCACCTGAAGGGAGTTTCCAATCAGCTCGAGGGGAGCCCTTTTATACACGGGGTTCTGAACATTCAGTGTCGGATCGTTTTGCTCACCACCAGCTGCTGCTTGTTCCTCTTGTGTTGTTTCTCCAGTACGCCCTTGGAAGTCGCCGCTGTTGCCTCTCTTTGCCTCCGTGGACCCGTGCCTCGTATTACACTTTGCCTTGGTGAGTTTTTGGAAGTCTATTTTTTGATGCTCTGATTTCCTAATTTTTTCCTGGACTCAAGACCTTCATTCTGTTTTGTGTGTGTTCCTTAACACTGAAGAAGTGTCGCTTTGTTTTGGTACTGGACTCTGCTTTGTTACTGGACTGCCTCGTAATTGCTACGTTCTATTAATGACATTCTCCGTTTTTCTGTTCCTCCCCGAGTGGATATTCAATAAGCTGCAGAGCCGCAGAGCCACAGAGCCGACTCTGCTCTGGGCAGAGCCGCAGAGCCCTACTCTGCTGAAGGACATTCCCCCTGAATGCTTTTACGTTATTTTTTGCTTGTTTCGGTTTGTAAATAAATACGCCCATTGTTTTTGGCTAACTCTGAACTACCTGTCTGTGTCGTGCTGTTGGGGTTGTTTACAAACCATAACATTACGACCGACCATGTCGACCCCAGCCAACACAGAAGGTGTTAGAGCAGCCTTGGCAGGTCAGATCCAGCTGACCAACGACCACACCCAACAGCTAGGGGCGGCTGCAGCTGCTGTGCAGGACCTCCGGGCCCAGGTCCAGCCTATCCAGATTTCTCTAGACACTCTAACCACCCAGCAGACTGCGCAGGGTAATCAGCAGGCTGATATTCTACACCAGCTGCAGACTCTCAGTGCAGCATTTAACACCCTGCTTTTAACCCCACCAGTGGCAGAAGTCCCAGCCGGACCACCACCCGCCGCCGCGACTAACCCTGCACCTCCCGACCCCGCTCCTCGGGAGCCCCATCTCTCCAGCCCACAACTGTTCGACGGTAACTTCGAGGACTGTGCCACGTTCATCATGCAATGTGAGTTAGTTTTCATTCATCAACCCAGCAGATTTACGACAGAGGGAGCCCAGGTGGCTTACATGACTAACCTGCTCACAGGCCGAGCAGCACAGTGGGTTACTGCTTCCTGGTCCATGAGGGCTGACTTCTGTTTTTCATACACAGATTTTGTGGCAGAGCTCCGAAGGGTTTTCCACCACCCAGCTCGTGGCCAGGACCCTGGAGCCCGGTTGGACACCTTCCAGCAGGGCAGTGGCAGTGTCACCGACTACGCGCTGGAGTTCAGACTGGCCGCAACCGAGAGTGGTTGGAATGACCGGGCGCTTCATCTCACCTTCCTGAAGGGGCTCAACGACGCCGTGAGAGACCAGCTCGCCACCCGGGAGGAGCCCGATTTGCTCGAGGCCCTAATCAGCCTCGCCATCCGCATCGACGGATGCCTCCGGGAGAGAAGGCGCGAGCGAGCCTGACCGGGACCCCCAGCCGTTCCCCAGACCTCCCGCACTCGTGACTGGACTGCTGATCGTCCTGCCTCCTCCGCCCACTGGAGGCCCCTTCCCCTCCAGGCCTGTGACCAAGGAGGAACCCATGCAGCTGGAACGCACACACCTTAGCCCGGCCGAACGGGAGTCCCGACTCAGGTCCGGCCTTTGCCTCTACTGCGGCCTTGATGGACACTGTATCTACAATTGTCCTACCCGGCCAAAAGACTAGGCTTGCTGGGACCCCGGGAGATCCTGGTGAGCCATTTTTCCTGTTCCCACACCCATGCACCACCTAACCATCTGACGAGCATCACCCTGACCTGGGCGGACCAGCGGGCGAAGGTGGGTGCACTCATTGACTCGGGGGCTGATGAGTGCTTCCTGGATTTTGAGTTTGCCACCCAGGCCAACATTCCTCTTGAGGACCTCGAGAGGCCCTTGGAGGTCTTCGCGTTGGATCAGCACCGCCTGGCCGACATCACTCAACGCACCTGTCCTGTCCTCCTCACCATTGCTGGTAATCACGTTGAGAGACTCCAGTTCTTTATTACCAGGTCCCCTTTAGTCCCAGTAGTTCTGGGTCATCCCTGGCTCGTGCAGCATCAGCCCCACATCGCCTGGTCCTCCGGCACTATCATGGGGTGGAGCTCCTCCTGTCATGCCCAGTGTCTTCAGGCTGCGTCCAGTCCGTCGCCCCGGAGTTCCCCTAGTGTGCCGCCCCCAGACCTCTCGACTATCCCCCCTGAGTACCACGACCTCGGGGAGGTTTTCAGCAAGTCCCGGGCTCAGGCCCTTCCTCCTCATCGGCCTTACGCAATCGACCTCCTCTGGGGCTCCCCTTCCCGGCAGCCGCCTTTACAGTCTGACCGTCCCTGAGAAGGCAGCGATGGAGGAGTACATCTCTGAGTCCTTGACAGCAGGCCTTATTCGGCCCTCGTCCTCCCCAGTGGCAGCCGGCTTCTTTTTTGTTGGGAAGAAGGACAGAGGTCTCCGGCCCTGCATTGACTATTGCCAACTCAACGAGATCACCATCGAGAACAAGTATCCTCTTCCTCTCATGAACTCCACCTTCGAGCCCCTCACCCAGGCTACCGTCTTCACTAAACTGGACCTCCGGAGTGCCTACCATCTGGTCCGTTTCAGAGTGGGCGACGAGTGAAAGGCCGCCTTCAAGACTCCCAGGGGTCATTATGAGTATCTGGTAATGCCGTTCGGTCTCACCAACGCTCCGGCGGTATTCCAGGCGCTCATGAACGACGTCCTCCGTGACATGCTCGAGGAGTTTGTGGTGGTCTACCTTGACGACATCATCATCTTCTCCAAGACTCTCGAGGAACATGTCTATCATGTCCGCCGAGTACTTGAGCGCCTTCTCCACAACCGACTCTTCGTTAAGGCAGAGAAGTGCCGTTTCCACGCCAATTCCGTCGATTACAATGGCTTCATCGTGGAGAGTGGCCAGACCCGAGCCGACCCTCGCAAGATCCAAGCTGTGGAGGAGTGGCCGGAGCCCTCTTCTCGGAAGGAGCTATAAAGCTTCCTCGGTTTTGCAAACTTTTACCGGAGGTTCATCCGGAACTACAGCCAAGTGGCGGAACCGCTTACCAAGCTGACCTCTCCCTCCCTGCCGTTTGACTGGTCTCCAGCGGCCTGCAGAGAACAGATTCACCACTGCCCCGGTCTTGCTCCACCCAGACCCCAAGAAGCAGTTCATTGTGGAGGTGGATGCCTCGGATACTGGACTAGGGGCTATCCTGTCTCAGCGGTCGGCGACGGACCAGAAGGTCCATCCGTGCGCCTTCTACTCTCGTCATTTCCTTCCTGCTGAGAGGAACTATGACATTGGAAATCGGGAGCTGCTGGCAGTGGTGGCTGTCTTGGAGGAGTGGCGTCATTGGCTGGAGGGGGCCGAGGAACCGTTCACCATTTGGACAGACCATAAGAACTTGACGTACATCCGCGCATCCAAGCGCCTCAACGGCCGGCAAGCAAGGTGGGCCAGCTACCTCAGTCGGTTCAACTTCTCTTTGACCTTTCACCCTGGGTCCCGCAACACGAAGGCCGACTCTCTGTCCCGGTTACACTCCAAGGGGGATCCAACCACTGAGGATCCGACTCCCATCCTCCCTGAGGTCAGGGTGGTGGGAGTGGTCACCTGGGGCATCGAGACCGTGGTCAAGCGTGCCTTACGTTTCCATCCCGCTCCAAGCCACGTACCTTATCGTCGCCTCTTCGTCCCCGACTCAGTCCGGTCCCGGGTTCTCCAATGGGGCCATACCAGCCGGTTTGCCTGCCACCGCACCTTCTCCTTCCTGGCTCGTCGGTTCTGGTGGCCCACCATGAGGAACGACGTCAGGGAGTTCGTACTGGCCTGCACGGTCTGTGCCCGCAGCAAGGCCTCTCACCAGGCACCCTCCGGTCTACTACAGCCACTTCTCATCCCAAGCCGCCCTTGGTCCCATGTGGCATTGGACTTCGTCACTGGCCTTCCACCTTCCCAGGGAAACACAGTCCTTCTGACAGTGGTGGATCGTTTCAGCAAGGGGGTTCACCTCGTGGCCCTTCCCAAGTTTCCATCAGCTTCCGAGACAGCGGACCTCCTGACGAGCCACGTGTTCCGCCTCCATGGTTTTCCCCAGGATGTCGTCTCGGACCGGGGGCCCCAGTTCACTTCCCAGGTATGGCGAGCCTTTTGTAAGGGATTGGGGGCCACTGTTAGTCTTTCGTCTGGTTACCATCCACAGACTAACGGGCAGACTACGAGAATGAACCAGAGCGTGGAGTCTGCTCTCCGGTGTGTTGCCGCCAAGAAGCCTGCTTCCTGGAGCCGGTTCCTCCCCTGGGTTGAGTACGCCATCAACTCCCTGGTCAGTTCCGCCACCGGCCTCTCGCCGTTCGAGATATCTCTGGGCTACCAACCCCCTCTTTTCTCTGCACAGGAGTCGGAGGTGGCAGTTCCCTCCGTGCAGGTTCATCTCGACCGGTGTCGTCGTGTCTGGGAGATCACCAGGACTGCGCTGCTCCGGGCATCTGAGCGCACCAGTCGGGGAGCTAACCGACGCCGGATCCCTGCGCCGACTTACCAACCTGGGCAGAGGGTATGGTTGTCCTCCAAGGATCTCCCGCTTCAATCCACCGCCAAGAAGCTTAACCCCCGGTTCGTCGGCCCTTTCGAGATCCGGAAGGTGCTCAGTCCCACGGCGGTGAGTCTCAAGCTTCCAGCATCCATGCGCATTCATCCTGTATTTAATGTGTCCCGAGTGAAGCCTGTCTCTCTCAGTCCCCTGATGCCTCCTGCCCCAGATCCGCCTCCTCCCGAGATGGTGGATGGACACCCCCAGTGGAAGGTCCACCAGCTCATGGACATCCGACGCCGAGGACGGGGGTTCCAGTATCTGGAGGACTGGGAGGGATACGGTCCTGAGGAACGGAGCTGGGTCTCTCTCATGGATCCCGCCCTGATCACCGACTTCCATCATTCCCATCCGGGGAAGCCGAGGCCGGGCAGGTCGCCGGGTGGCTCCCGTGGAGGGGGGGGGTACTGTGAGGGCTGACCCGGTACTGCGCACTTACAGGTACCAATTACCATCACGCACCTGAAGGGAGTTTCCAATCAGCTCGAGGGGAGCCCTTTTATACACGGGGTTCTGAACATTCAGTGTCGGGTCGTTTTGCTCACCACCTCCGTGGACCCGTGCCTCGTATTACACTTTGCCTTGGTGAGTTTTTGGAAGTCTATTTTTTTATGCTCTGATTTCCTCATTTTCTCCTGGACTCAAGACCTTCATTCTGTTTTTTGTGTGTTCCTTAACACTGAAGAAGTGTCGCTTTGTTTTGGTACTGGACTCTGCTTTGTTACTGTAATCGTAATCCCTACGTTCTATTAATGACATTCTCCGTGTTTCTGTTCCTCCCCGAGTGGATATTCAATAAGCTGCAGAGCCGCAGAGCCACAGAGCCGCAGAGCCCTACTCTGCTGAAGGACATTCCCCCTGAATGCTTTTACGTTATCTTTTTGATTGCCTTGGTGCATATATATCTGTCCCCACTGGAGGGCGCTCTGGGCGTAGCCACCCAGGTATTCTACCTTAGGGCAACTATAAAAGGAAAGGTGCCCACCCCTTTCATTCTCTTCCCCTTAGTCTCTCAGTAAGAGAGGACTCATTTGTTACTGCTGCTGCTTACATGTGAATAAACGAAGCCACGCCAGTTCAGGCACAAGATAGAAACCATGCCTCTTGACCGCATTATTGTCGCCCTAAAGTGAGTTCTGTTAACACACTCATATATGCAAATGAACATATTTTAACTTATTGTAAACATATTTATATGAACCATGGAAAACATTATTTTACTAATATAAGCAAAAATTCCCAGAATTTCACAAAATACCCGTAGAAATGGTTCAGTGGCAAAAATATTGGCCCTCAAACAGGACTTCTTGTCCTGTGCCGTGCTGTTTCCATACCAGGCAGTGATGTTTCCAGTCAAGATGCTCTCTACAGCTCCGGAGTAGAAGGACTGGAGTATCTTCCCCAATACTCTGAACTTCCTTAACTGTCTCAGGTGGTAGAGGCGCTGCTTCGCCTTTTTTACGACTGAGTCTATGTGTGTTGTCCATGTCAGATCCTCTGAGATGTGGACCCCCCAGGTACTTGAAGCTGCTCAGCTCACCCTGTCCACGGTAGCCCCGTTTATCCTCAGTGGTGTGTGTGTCCCCTGCTGTTTTCTCCTAAAATCCACGATCAGCTCCTTGGTTTTACCAATGTTCAGGAGCAGGCTGTTGTCCTGGCACCAGCGTTCCATTACCTCAACCTCCTCCCGGTAGCGTGTATACCTTCCGCAACGGAATTCGGTTTCCGGGTTCCTCTGATTGGCCGCGACCGCCACGTGACCCGCCCCCCTATCCACCGCTCTGCCTCTGCCGCTGCCCCCTGCGTTGACGCTCGCCTGTGTGTTGACGCGCGCGCGGCAGAGCGTGGACTTGACTTAGAGCGCGCACGTCAACACACAGGCAGCGGCAGAGGCAGAGCGGTGGATAGGGGAGCGGGTCACGTGGCGGTCGCGGCCAATCAGAGGAACCCGGAAACCGAATTCCGTTGCGGAAGGTATACACGCCTCCCGGTAGGCCTTCTCGTCGTTGTCAGAGATCAGCCCCACCACCACTGTGTCGTCCGCAAACTTCACTATGGAGTTGGAGCTGAACTTGGCCACACAGTCATGTGTGTATAGTGAATACATTATCAACAATACATTTTCAAACATTATTAACCCTTTACTGGCCAAGTAACCATTTTTGACCATTTCCCCATATATTTAGCCAGGTGGGAGAGGGGGGGATCTTTAATCTATGAAAAAAACTTCTTCCAGCCAATCAGCACAGGTCAGGCTATGACACAGATATTGTCACCATCCCATCTGACCAATCAGGATAGACCCTGGGGATCTGCAACTTCCTTCTTTTCACCACAGCAAAAAAAAATGCTAATTTTTGCACCTGTTTCTACTCTTCAAAATCTATTATTTCCTCAACAAGTCATGGTGAGTTGATAACATTTACTCATTTTTGCAGTTGAACAATCATTGTAAAGGATGGGATAGGTGTTTTTTGCATAAGATTAGTGAAATCAGGATTTGTTGTTAGCTAAAAAGTGGTGAAGCTATAAACGGTCATATGCCCCTTCAGGTGAAGTGACATAGTGTCCATTTTTAGACATATGCCCGATGCATCTTGTCAGTCACACTTAGGGTATTACTTCTACCATGTAGTGCCATGTAGTACCCTGTAGTACCATGTAGTGTCATGTAGTACCCTGTATTGCTATGTAGTACCCTGTAACTGTAGTACCATGTATTGCCATGTAGTACCCTGTATTGCCATGTAGTACCATGTAGTACCATGTAGTACCCTGTAGTACCATGTAGTACCATGTAGTACCCTGTAGTACCCTGTAGTACCATGTAGTACCATGTCGTATCATGTAGTACCCTGTAGTACCCTGTAGTACCCTGTAGTACCATGTAGTATCATGTAGTACCCTGTATTACCATGTAGTATGCCATGTAGTATGTAGTATGCCATGTAGTATACCATGCGGCACGGTGGTATACTGGTTGATTTGATTTGATTTGATTTTTATTTAGTACATACAATTTATACAATAGTATAAAAACAAGGGGTACAAGGATAACATGTGAAAGTCTGTCGATTTGTTTCCAACAGGGCCTGATCTCTGCCAACGACGAGAGGGCCTACCTGGAAGAGGTAGAGAATCTGTCACAGTGGTGTCAGGAGAACTGCCTCTCCCTGAACGTCAGCAAAACAAAAGAGATGATTGTGGACTTCAGGAGGTCGGGGGTCAAGGACTACAGCCCCCTCAGCATCGACGGGGCACCGGTTGAGAGAGTGAACAGTTTCAAGTACCTCGGAGCCCACATATCCGAGGACTTGACATGGACCACACACATTGACAGTGTTGTGAAGAAGGCACGACAACGCCTCTACTTCCTCAGGCGCCTAAGGAAGTTCCAAGTCAATCAGAAGATCCTTAGGAACTTCTACTCATGTACAATAGAGAGCATCCTGACTGGCAACATCACCTCCTGGTTTGGGAATAGCACTGCACAAGACCGAAGCAGACTACAAAGAGTGACACGTTCAGCCGAACGCACAATTGGAGGGGGGCTTCCCACCCTCCAGAACATTTACAACAAGCGGTGCAGGGGGAAGGCTAAGAGAATTATTAAGGACTCGAGCCACCCGAACAACTGCCTCTTTGAACTGCTGTGGTCAGGCAAGCGATACCGGAGTCTTAAGGCGAGCACAGAAAGACTCAGAAGAAGCTTCTATCCCCAGGCCATCAGGCTGCTAAACGAACAATAAACACTATGCAACAACCATCAAATGCACACAGCACACACACCCACACGCACACACTCACTTAAACCACACAAACACACTTTATATTTATTGATAAAGGATTTGCACTACAACTCGTACACCCACTGTAAATTGTACCTAAATTGCACCTCATCCCATTTCTGCCTTGCACTATATAGTATTGTATTAGTACACTGCACAGTATTGTATATTATATGGTAACTCAGTTACGTCTATTCTGCATCGAACATTGTACATATGTCTATACTGAACACTGTGACCTCATTTTTTTTTTACTTCTAATTTACATGCTATACTATGTTATTTTATTTCATACTTATCTTGTCTTGCACAGTCTCTGGAGCGTAACAGTAAGAAGCATTTTGTATAAAAGTATTCTGTACTTCTGTATGACAACTATTAAAGAAACTTGAAACTTGAACTTGAACTTGGTCCCAAGAAGAATACAATAAATCACAAAGAAAGAGTTAAGAAGATCAAATAGATACAACCAGTAGATAAAATAGACAACACAATTTTCTGAAAGAGCCTCATTACAGCATGTCATGTTCCTGTTCTTCAAGAGTGGTGGCCAAGCACCCTCTGCAACCTATTGTTGCAGATGTCACTTCACACCCCTCTTGAAGACAGCAATAGTGGGGGAGTTTTGGATGGCCCTGGGCAGAGAGTTCCACAGCCGGCAGGCTGTAGACAGAAAGCCATTCTGTGAATAGGAACCCTTTCTAGGCTCATAAACTGAGAGCTGTCCAGACCGTAACTGTCGTCCGTGGACCTGGCCACGCAGGACAATACGAGAGCATAAATATCTGGGGGCAGATCCATTTAACATTTTATACATATGTCCCAGTTTCAGAAAGGAGACCCTCTGCTCCACAGGGAGCCATCCCACCTCATTGAAGTGACATGGCTCAATATGGGTTCGAGGTGGCAGATTTAGGACCAATCGTATGGTCTTATTTTGGCTGGTTTGTAGCCTGTGTTTACTTTCCACTGTAACACCACAATACCAGTACGTACATGCATAGTCATATTGGCTGAGGATCATGCAGTTGGCAAGCAATTTCATAGTTTCCAATGATAAGAACCTCTTTTTTCTGTGCAAAAATGTAACCCTTGTGTTAACATTTTTGATCACCTTCAGGGCCATTGTTTTCCCTGAGAGTGTTTGGTCGAGGTCTGCACCTAGGTATTTAACACAGTCTCTAGACTCGACACTGAAGCCATTACAGCTGATCTCAAGTCGGGAACATTCCTTTAATTTATGTTTTGAGCTGAATAGAATTGACTCAGTTTTTCCAAGGTGAATCGATAATCTGTTGTCAACTAACCATTTGTGAAGGCTTTCCAGCTCCCTACTGAGACCGGCTTGTATTTCTGCCGTGTCGTCTCCAGACACCAGAAGTGCTGAGTCGTCAGCATACAGTAGGAGTCTGCAGGATACTGCAGACACCATGTCATTAACATATAGTGAAAAGAGCAATGGAGCAAGGATGCTGCCTTGCGGCACCCCACATGTTATTTCATTATATGAAGATGCGACATCATTTATGTTCACAACCTGGGTCCTCCCAGTCAAGTACGACCTGAACCATCTCACCGACCCATCGTCCATCCCACAGGCTTTGAGCTTCTCAAGCAGGATCTGATGGTCAACAGTATCAAACGCTTTCTGCAGGTCAATCAGAACCATGCCAGTTCGTTTGCCACAGTCCATCTGGGTTCAAATATGGTCAGTGAGATCAATCAGGCAAGCATCTGTAGAATACCCAGGGCGAAAGCCAGACTGGAATTGATAAAGGAGGTTAACACTGTCGCCTTACAGCAAGAAGGTCCAGGGTTCGATTCCCGCTTGGGGACCAGGTTTCCATGATGCCAGTTACCCAGGTGGGGTATCTCCCAGGCCTTTCTGTGTGGAGTTTGCATGTTCTCCCCGTGCTTGCAAGGGTTTCCCCCCCGATAAGATAAACCCAATGGAAAAACAAGCACAACAACAGATCGCTAACGCTGTGGCATCCTTGACGAAGACGGGCAGGAGCACTTGGATTGGTCCCCGGGGCGCGGCTCACGTCGACGCCCTATCTGCTCCCGGCTGCCCATGGGGGGAAGGATGACGGGATGGGTCAAGTGCAGAGACTCAATTGCATTAGGCGACACAAGAAAATTGCATGTGAGGCGGCTAGGTGGTGCAGTGGGCAAGGCGCTCACCACCAATGCAGGAGACGCTGGGTTCGAGCCCAGCTCTCCGCATTGCTATCAGCTTGGCTGGCCGTTCATACTAATACAATTGGCAGTATTAGGGGGTGGGAAGCTGATGGGTGGGGATTGGACGTTGTGGACAGCGACTCCTACAGGTCGGTTGGTGCGCCTGCGCAGCAGAATCAGGAAGCGATGGGGGCGGCGTCAGGCGTGCCCTCCAAACGCAGACCCCCGACGCTGAGAGATCGCGCTGTGCAGGTGAAAAGATGCGACTGCTGCTTCCTCGAGTACCGGAGGGGACACGTGATGTAAGGCTTAGTCCACATTGCAGCCGGCTTGTGGGAGGCATGGCCTAACAACGTTCGAGACAGGGGGGGGGTAGAATTGGACGATACGTAAATTGGGATGGGAGAAAAATAGAAAATGGGAGAAAAAAGTAGATAAAAAAAAAAAAAATTGCACGTGTGTGTTCCTGTGTGTGTGTGCCGTTTGCATGCCAAATAAAGACTTCCTAAGTCCTGCATTATTATTATTATTATTATTATTATTATTATTATTATTATTATTATTATTATTATTATTATTATTATTATTATTATTATTATTATTATTATTATTATTATTATTATTATTAGTATGTAGTATCATGTAGAACCATGTAGTATCATGTAGTATCATGTAGTACCCTACCCTGTAGTACCCTGTAGTACCATGTAGTACCACTACCATGTAGTTATATAGTTTTGTCCGCTATTCTTCTTTGGGCCTTTATCGGCTACTGTTGCCATGGCAATGCAAATTCAAGAAAACTCCCAATACATTTTCTTATTTATTTTATGTTATGAATCAGCCTGCCAAGTTTCATAGATATGCCCCTAAGGAAAAATATGCCCCATAGCCCCCACATTTTTAGGGTACCGGTCGAGGACCTGTTCACGGACACTTTGGTTAACCTTAATTTACAGGGAATTTAAATTTCAAAATTGTAGATAACTTTTGAAATAGCACCAAAATAACATTCTATAGTTGAAATTGTGAATTTCCAGGTATTTCAAGAAGTGACCGGTAAAAACTCATTCACTGCCAACGACGAGTATACTCGTTATTGGGCGCCAATCGTTGAACGCCAACAACGAGTATACTTGTTATTTGATCGTTATTTTTTTTATTCAATATTTCTATTCATTACAGGCACACGGACTCGGGGTTAACATGGGGAATCAGCCTGAGAATGTAAAAGTGCAATACCGGCCGCATCACGCTAGACGGCGGTATCGAGCACCCTTTGTACCCTCGTATCTTCGCCTGTGGTATGGCCAAACGTCTCCGGTTTCATGTTTCCTTGTCGGGCGAGGGCAGCCGTTCTGCTGGTTCCATTGAAGCGCGTCAAATATTCCCTATCCATATGTTGTGGTGGATTATGCCGTGGGCCAAATGGACATTGGATGTACCAGATGGCCATCAAATTGGAATATTATTTTTGGAATACTCCCGATCACAGGTAAGAATGATCTGACGTAAATTTTTGCTTGATCCTGCAATGCTTTTACACCGATCGGGCTGATAACCGTTTTTAGTGTTCAATGTGAATGCCGTTACTGATAATAATCAGAAACAACCTCCCCCTTTCATGCATTCATGATGGAACATAATACCTATGATATAGATTTGATTTTGGGATAATAGCGTATACAGGCAAGACATGGCAATGTCTATAGTGGAATCGACGTGTAGGGCTATAACTCAGCATTTCATGAATTACCCTAGACTGCTCTAAAACCATACTTATATTCACCATGGTATAACACAGGAACGTATGGATGGAAAAATGTATTCTTTTTCACATATTGAACGATAGATAGGTGATGTCAAATGGGCCATAGTATTGTATCCATAGCTATAATATAGAATATAGTTATAGCTCTACAAACAATGTGACTCAGTCCTATCTTTTAAAGCGTGGCAATGCTACTACAGGGCCATGGCTAATCCCCGGAAGTCAATGAGTTAATTAAAACCTGTTAAGCTGTAAGGTCCACTTATAAGGGGACCCTGCTTTTTGTATCATAAATCGATCAATATAGACCGTATTAGATCCCCATGTGGGGTATCATTGGAAAGCCACACTCATTGGCTACAACCATGTCCAAAGATTTTCGAGATTGCCAAATGATTGATGGAGCCCCGGGAGTCTGGGGTGGTAATGTGTACTTTGGCGCACGCCTCACATATCGGCATGTAACTCAAGAACCGCTGAACGGATTTTGTCACCTGAAAGGGCAATCAACAGGCAACAAATAGGGCTGTAAATCCATTCATATATTGTATTAAAATGAATACACACCCGAGCCGCTAAAGGTCGGCAAAGTGGCGCGTTGCGAATCGTCCTCAAAAGGGCCCACATGTGATGTTAAGAGGTTAATGTTGTGTGTATCCAAGAGTAAAGATCTCAACCCTATCAAAACAGCAGTCAAAGTGTATATTTTAATTTTTACCGATGTTTTATAAGATTTACCGAAAATAAGAATGTATCGGAAAAATGCAAATTATATCTCTTTTATCATAAAAACGTGAGGAAATGACTAAATCCAGATGTAACACTGCCATTGGAAAGAGGAGCCTTTTCCCTATCCATAGATGTATGATTTGGCAATAATAAGGTCAAGGTCAAGTTCAAGGTCAAATATGAATTTATAATTAAAATGGATTATAATTTATTACTGTATCTACAAATCCTTCTGTTTAATCATCTTCCCTTTATTCATTTGCTTAGATTTTTTTGTACACTTGATCTCAAGAAGGTGCTGAATGAGCTGAGTGAGCGAAGTATCTATAGCGCAGCAATTAGGCATGTACTTTTAGGCAAAATCTCTGAAAATAGGGCTACAGCTTAACAGATGAGGTGACAGTGTTGTGTTCATTCATAGTTAACAGTATAGGTTGAGTAGTTTCTTGTGATATAGATCACATTCACACTCCAAGTGATTTAGATTCACTTCACTGCAAATACATGGGCAGTCCAATTTATTTTTTCATATTAACCTACTAAAAGCATTTTGTAAAGCAATTTCTTGAAAAACGTCTCTGGCACAAAATCAGAATAAAAAAGAAAACCAGTCCATTTGATAATACAGTTGCAACAGAGTTTCAAGTTGTTCTGGGCTCAGCTGAATAGCGCTTTACGCATGGTTTTGTTGTAAACAGTCTCTTCAAATTTGTCCGTTGCCATCTCACACTCTTCATTCTTTGATTTCCAAGGAATCTAAATTGGATAAGAAAACAAAATATATTAATTTGGCATTTCAGGATATTAAGCTGAAGATAACATTTTATTTCACTGTTGTTCATGAATAATCATGGAAGTGGGTTCTCTTAACTCATTGGGCGCCATTCACGAGAAAAGTCAGGTTAACTCGCCATGCGCGGGGCGCCAATCACGAGAAAAGTCTGGTTTTAATCGTTATTTCTTTTATTCGCTATATCCATTCATTTTTCATCCATCCAGCCTGATGTTATCATTGGGAATGGGTCTGAGCTTGCAAAAGGCCAATACCGCCGCCTAACGCCTTCCGGCCGGTATTGCACATCATTGAAATCCCTCCCCCTTGGGCTGTACGCTGATCTAAGTAGTCCGGTCCAGGTTTTCCTTCTCGGGCATGCAGTATCGTTATAATAACACATGGACTGGGGAGGGAGCAGCGTGGATTATACGTTTTGGTGGAGAAACGTTGGATCAATAAACGCAATCAATATTTGGAATGGCGATCAGGAATTGGATTAATCTTTTTGTAGTACATCAGATGTGAGGTAAGGACTATATGTTACCAATCTTGGGTTAATCCGATGTTTCTTTTGTAACGATCACGCGGTTTGCTCGAGTTTCTTGAGATTAGACAGAATCGCTCTGGAATTATACTCATATTCATCACGGTATAAAACGGAAATGTATGTATGAAAAAATTATCTGTTTTTTGCATGTTGACTGGAAGAAACTCACTGACAATCGACGTGTTTATTAGATCCATAGCTATAATATTTCATATAGTTTTAGCACTCGCAAACACGGCATTCTCCCCATTGCATTACAGCGATGGCGTTCTAAGCAGAAGGTAAACAGCGCCCCCTTGGCGTCCATTGAGTTAATGTCAAAAAAAATAATTAATTTATTAATATAATTTCATTTGGCTTTTGATTCTTTGTGTTGCCTGTGGTTCTATTAACAACTGAAGAAGAACCATTTAAACCTCAGTCAGAGGTGCTTATCCTTTTTTATGTGAATTATCAGAATGATATTATTATATTGTAAAAGAAAATATTATAAAAAAATTAAAAACAGCATTATATAGGAACAAATATAGAATAATTACTCATAAATAAAGAAAACAAAAACTGGGGGGGGGGGGGGGGGGGTTGACCAGTGGGCCAGGAGTTGGGCAGTGTCTACTGTATCTCAATGTCAAACTGAATGCCGCATTGAACATATACCTGGTTACACAGAGCCTTTCCATATCGTACAAATGTGGCAAAGTGTTCGCAGTTAAAGGTGAACATTTGATATGCAAATTCCTCATCAAGGAGGGCATCCCGACGCTCCTTCATGGCTCCTTCTGAGGACGGCTGGCAGGCATGGCCGCTGTTAGCGATCAAGACATTGGCTCCTTTCGGCACGGTCACCTCAGTAACTGGCATCCTGCGTATCTTGGTCACCCCGAGAAGTAGGTCCCCACATACAGGTGCGACTTTCTGCATGGTGGTGCGGACAATATTCATCAGCTGGCTTTCATCTAAAGGGAGGATACAGGAGACTGTTTCACTATATGACCTAAAAATATGTTTTTTTTATCCACTTTTGCTCCTCCTGTTTTTCTGTGTTTTTCTCCCATCTCAATTTAGTCGTGCCAATTTCCCCCTCCCCTTCCTGGTCGTTGCTCGCATGTGCCCCCCACTGGTCGGTCTAGGGAGGGTTGATAGATACTATCACATGTCCCCTCCGATACATGCGGAGTCAGCCAGCCACTTCTTTTCACCTGCCAGCGCGGACTCTCATTGGTGAGGTGTAACGTGTGGGAGGCTCACACTACCCTCACCATCTCCCTTCCTCGCTGTGCAGGCGCCCTGACCAACCTGTAGGAGTCGCTGTTTACAACGACCAGAATACCACCCCACCGGCTTCCCTCCCGCTGACTCTGCCAATTGAGCCAGTATGACGGCCGGCCAAGCCGGAGGCAACGCTGACAGCCGGATTCGATACCAGTGTCTCTCGCGTTGGTGACGAGTGCTTAGTCCGCTGCGCCACCCAGCCGCCCCTGATTTTCCAATCTTTATAGGCATTGCAAGTTCTGACAGGACACACAATTCTCAAAGTGTGGTACAGGGACCCCCACAGGTCCTTGAGGGGTACCAGGGGGTCCCCCAGCAAAATGGGAAATACATTCTCCAAGTACTTTATTCACTCAAAGTTAGCACAATGAAAGAATGAATGACTATTCTGATCATAGCTTTCACTCTCTCCTCTGTTTTCTCCCATTCTACAGTATAGACAGCTGTGGAACTCTGAACAAACAAAAAACAGGTGGGAGTCCCTTAGAAAAAGTCTTAGAAAAAGTCTTATCAGTCAACCAAGCCTCCAAGGTTCTGTACTTGTCCCAATCCTGTTCACCATCTACATGCGCCCCCTCGGTCAGATCATCTGCCGCCACGGCCTCAGGTTCCACTCCTACTCCCTTGTCAACTGCCTCTATGAAATAAAAACCTGGATGTCATCTAACCTCCTCAAACTAAACAACAATAAAACTGAGCTCATGGTTGTGGCACCCAAGGCCAGGCTCCAGTATGTTCAAAACTCAGCTGCCAGGGTTCTCACCCGCACCAAACCCTGGCAGCACATCATCCCCACCCTCATCCACCTTCACTGGCTCCCCATCAAATCCTGCATCACCTACAAAACCCTTCTGATCACTTACAAGTCCCTCCATAGCCTGGCACCTCAGTACCTCACTGACCTCCTCCACCCCCACACTCAGTCACGGTCCCTGTGATCCTCGGACACTGGTCATCTCTCCATTCCCCGAACACTTTCAGTGTGGCAGCTCCCACCCTCTGGAACTCCCTCCCTGCAGAACTCAGCAATGCCCCAACTCTAGACTCCTTCAAAAAACTCAAAACTCACCCCTTCAACATGGCCTTTGACCCCTAACTACCTCATTGAATGTTGTGTGTCTGTCTACCATGTTTGTTATTGTTGTTTTTCGCCCTATGTAAAGTGACCTTGGGTTTTATAAAAGGTGCTATACAAAACCAAGTTATTATTATTATTATTATTATTATTATTATTATTATTATTATTATTATTATTATTATTATTATTATTATTATTATTATTATTATTATTATTATTATTATTATTATTATTATTATTTTTTTTTTTTTTTTTTTTTTTTTTTTATTATTATTATTATTATTATTATTATTATTATTATTATTATTATTATTATTATTATTATTATTATTATTATTATTATTATTATTATTATTATTATTATTATTATTATTATTATTATTATTATTATTATTATTATTATTATTATTATTATTATTATTATTATTATTATTATTATTATTATTATTATTATTATTATTATTAACTCCCTATTATGTATCAATCTGGGGGAACTTGTAAGTCGCTTTGGATAAAAGGGTCAGCTAAATGACTAAATGTAATGCACTAATAAGCATTGGAGGCTTTTAACCAGGGCCGGACTGGGTAAATCATTCAGGCCAGGAAATATAGTGCGAAATATAGCCCCAGTCAGGCCACTTTTTAAGTGGGGGGTCTGGGGGTCCCCCACCAGGAACATAATAGTTACAAAGACTTAATTTCTTGCATTCTGGTGCAGGCATTTTAGAAGCTGTACCCTTTAAATGCCAGTGTTTGTGATGGCATCACAAATTATTGTTAAAAAATTTGGCTAGCATAGTCAATGATTAGCAACAACACTGATTCTGATGGATTTTTTCGTTTTTTGTAAGGGTCCCGCCTCCACCAATCACATGCGGCTCCCTTTGTGTGTGTGTGTGAGCGAGAGAGAGACAGATAGTTCTCCAACTTGTGTGAGTTTAGACTGTGTTACCCTCTGTTTTTATTTTATATTTTATACCCAGTCTAATCACCTGCATTGTATATTACTATTGCACTTTACTGTTACATTTGCACTATAGTTGTACTGTACTTGTGTTGTATAATAAATAACAATACATTTTAATCTAATCTAATCACACACTCGACTTGCTGTGTACACTTTGCCGTACTGGCTTGCTGCTGCTGTTATTGTACAGTAAGCTTTGGTTCGGCTCTGTCCAGATGAGCCAACCCAATAAGGGGCAGAGTTATCTGACCTTGTTGTGAGCAGTTTCATGTAGGAACTATTTTCTACCGAACTACACCAGCCATACACTATTAGAGGCATTGCTTTTTTTGCTTTTGAGTTTTACATTTTTTATGAGTATTTTCTTTACAAACCATTCAGCTTTTTAGGGATCCTAGTTGATGATAAACTCAATTGGAAAAAACACATTGATCATGTTTGTAAAAAAGCAATGAAGTCAGTAGGTATAATTAGGAAGGTGTGTTCATTGATAAATAGAAGTTGTTTTTTAATCCTGTATTATAGTCTTATCTTTCCTTACATATCGTATTGTAACATAATTTGGGCTAGCACTCATCCGTCTCATCTTCAAAAAATTATTTTACTTCAAAAAAGATTTGTTAGACTGGCAACCCTCTCGGATCGATTTGAACCATCTGCTCCTCTTTTCAAGAAATTAAACATTCTGACTGTGTCTGAGGTTAATTCTTTACAGATATGTATATTTGTGTACAAATGCATTCATGATCGCAATCTACCAAATGGTTTTAATAGTTTTTTTTCTTTTAATTCAGATGTTCATTCATATGCTACACGTCAGTCCAGGGACCTGCATATACCTTATTGTGGTACTTCACTTAGGCAGTTCTCAGTGAGGTATAGAGGGTCCAATCTTTGGAATGCAGCTGATCCTATGCTGAGGAAATCTCCATCTCTGCTTATTTTTAAAGCAAACTACAAAAAAATTCTCATCCAAAAGTAGTAGATAGATAACAGGTCATACATGTAGGTATGTATTTGGTTATGTGGGTGGGTAGGTTTGTAGGCAGGTGGGTGGGTTGTTATATATTATTATGTACACAGTATATGCATGTATGTACCGTGTGTATGTATGTTTGTATTAACACGAATCTTTTAATGTATTCTGGTATTTTATAATATGCATATTTTTGTTTGTTTGATGTTATAAAACAGGGGACGTTCTTGATAAGCCTCTAGGCTTCTAACTTCTCCTTCACAATCGTTATAACTTATTATGTATTGTTTTTACTTCTGTTTAACTGTGTTAATAAACAAACAAACAAACAAACAAACAAACAAACAAACAAACAAACAAACAAACCTTGTTGTGAGCAGTTTCATGTAGGAACTATTTTCTACCGAACTACACCAGCCATACACTATTAGAGGCATTGCTTTTGAGTTTTACATTTTTTATGAGTATTTTCTTTACAAACCATTCAGCTCCATTGTACTGGAGTGACCGCAGACATCTCTGCTGAAAATATCTCCCAAAAATTTGGTATGCTGCTTGTTCTGTATATTTGCATGCTTTAAGAACAAAACCCAATGTTGGGCAGTAACCAATTACTGTACATGTGTAACGGTTGTGACATTGTCACCTTAAATTTCGATGCCCCGAGGGAGTTTCGAACCCGTGGTCTGCCGCGCCACAGGTCGACAGCACAGACCACTATACCAAGAGGTGAATTCACTGCTTTGTAACATGTCTGTCTTTTGAGGATGAGAGTGAGTTTAACTCATAGCACCGCTACTCGCCCCAGTCACAACATCTGAAGTCCATCGTGACTGCGCTTCGCGGTGCCATCCGTTACACATGTAACTGGATTACAGTGATTAAATTACAAACACTTGGTAACTGTAATCAGTTAAAAACATTTTACAATAACTATAACCTTTTACAGTTACCATTGTATTATGAGAATAGGCCTACTGTACCCTTTTAAACATTACATTACTCCCTAATCCTGTACATGAGCAAAATCAGGATTGCTTATCGATGAAGGGCCCTTTTAATGGTCATCCATCTCATGTACTACCTATGCCTATGTCACGTCATGTCTCACCTGCTACTGCGAAATGGATGACATATCCATCTCCGTCATACACTCCCCAGTGGGAATACCCAACGGGGTAGGCAAACTGTATCAAGTCCCCAAACTTGGCGGTGGACACAATTTCTTCAACCTGCAGTCATTATGAAAACATACATTAGAGTTAATGATAACGACAAAAGAATCCTGCAGGGCAGTCAAATCTCCACCCTGTTTAAACAGAACACGTTATTTTTAGGGTACAGTTCCTGTTCCAAAGCAGGTCCAGCCGCATTGCACATGCTCCTTTATAGTGCATGTGGGCAATGTCACAATTTAAGAAGGAAATCCATTATTTTGTTGACATCACATTGACATCAATCTTACATTGCCATGGCTGATGTTGATATCGGTGCACACATGCACATTCTGCATTTAATGTTGTCATTCAATGAGCTGAAGGTATACAATACTGTTTAAACCATACTGTACTGAGCAAATTACTTCTGCTTAGATTCCACTACTACCCTACAGGTTTAAAACCTCAGTCAAACACCTGCTCTCACATACAATCTTAGACTGGCTACTATCACACACAAAACATAATTGTATTTTCTATGCAAGTTAATTAAAGCGGAATTCAGCATCGGTTGTTACATTCTTTATTCTTACCTGTTCTTGGTAGTCCATTGTGTAGACTACTGGTGCGTTTCAGTGTCTCTGTGTTGTTGTCTCAGGTGGCCCGCCTTTAGGGTGTGTTGCATGAAAATCTGGTTTGGACTACTGTGAATTCTTTCAGGCCACACAGAGTGAAAGACACCTGATTGGCCAGTATGTTAAAGGAATTACTGGCAGCTCACACTTTCATTTCCATTATGTCTTGATGACTAAAGAAAACTGGAATGTGGTGGCTGGGTGGCGCAGCGGACATTGCGCTTGTCACCAACGCAAGAGACACCGGGTTCGAATCCGGCTGTCGGCGTTGCCTCCGGCTTGGGCCGGCCGTCATACTAACTCAATTGGCGGGTGGGAAGTTGAAGGGTGGTAGTCTGGTCGTTGTGAACAGCGACTTTTACAGGTCGGTTGGGGCGCCTGCACAGCAAAGTCAGGAAAATGGCGGGGGCAGTGTGAGCCTCCCACACGTTACTCCTCGCCAAATGAGAGTCCGTGCTGGCAGGTGAAAAGATGTGACAGGCTGCCTCCACATGTATCGGAGGGGACATGTGATGCAAGGCTTCTATCCTCCCTACAACCGGCCAGTGGGGGGCATATGCGAGCAACGATCAGGACAGGGGAGGGAGAATTGGCACGAGAGGTCAATTGGGATGGGGAGAAAAATCACAGAAAAAAGGAGAAAAAAAGTAGATAAAAAAAAAGAAATTGAAGGCTTATTTGTTGCCTGTCGATAGCGTCAAAATCCGTCAAAATCCGTTCAGCGGTTCTCGAGTTACATGCCGGTATTTAGTTCCGTCAATCTAGATCCGATCTCGAAAATGATTGTGGATTTTTGTAGCCAATGAGAGTGGCTTTCCAATGATAACCCATGTGGGGATATATAAATCTAAAAAAAAATAAAAAATAAACAAGCGAAAACAGGAAGAGAAAAACAGCAGAATGAATTGAAGTCTATGAGAAAACTCAGTTTTTCTTTTGTACACAGTTTACCAGAATCACTCCTAATCACTCATTTCTGAATGGATCTTTATGAAATGTACTGTAGGACATGTACTACATAAGGCTTCAGGCCATTGGGCCGTATGGATTTGTAAGCCATACCACCTTCTGGGGAAATACTACCTCTGGACTACTAACTACTACAGAAAAACTTGAGTAACACGTTTTTCTACAACTCAAGTTCAGACCTATGTTACGTTAGCACTAAAAGTGAATTTCTTTTCTGGAATCAGAAACTTCAGAATGTCATCTTTCAAAAGAGCCCAGGCTCATGCATGTGCTATAATTATAACGTATGTTGTTTTGGTTTGCAAAAAAGTATGCAGTCCTCAAAAACGAAAACGAAAATGGCCAAATTGGCCATTGCATGAATGAATGAATGAAAACTTTATTTAACAGATTGCAGAATGGGTATTTTTTTTTATTGAATACTTTATTTTGACACAATCGTAGGACAAACATTGGATAAAACACAATAAAGCCAAGGCTTGTTTCCATTGTGGTCCATACATGGAACATAAAAGGCACAAAAACACAAATGGACATGTACACTAGACAGGACACATCCTGAACATTTTTACAATAACACCTGACAACTCATACAGTCAACTAATGTACACTTTCCGTGCCGGAGCTCGGTGCCCCGGAACCTCCTTGAATGCCGCGACCCACTTCAATGTTAGCATTAAAAACGCCTAATCTATGTTTTAAATTATGGCCATGTGTCTAATCTGCCCATCGCTTATCAATGACTCGTTTTCCAGTCAACATTGTCGAAGCGGATTGTTTTTTTATCGGTTCATTTTCGTTTTATAGCATTTTGAAAAGCCCTCGTTTTCAAGGAAAATATAAAGATTCCATGATAAAAGACATTTACTGGAATATTCTAGAATACACAAAAACGTTGTCATTTTTCTGCCTATTTATGAATCGTTTTCAAATAAACGCTAGATTATCGATAGTATATGTGTACGTATGCACGCTATAGAGGCGATCTGAAAAATCGATTCTCTTATTTCCTCATCAGCGATCGCGCACACAGACACATCACACATAGGGCAAAGAGATCTCAGCGAATACAACTCTCATTATCCCAAGACTGGTCAAATAGATTCCTTACCTCAGATCAGATGTTCTCCAAAAAGATCATTCCAATTCCTGATCGCCATTCCAAATATCGATCACGCTTATTGATTGATTATTGGCTGCTGTGAATATATATTCCAGGCTGAGTCTAAGCGACTGACCTGCAGTTACACAGGGATAGACGATAGGGGGCGCTTTTTTCCATTCTGAGCTCCTGTAGGGGCTGCTGTACCAACGGGAGACTCGGTTGATGAAATATGATTTCAGATCGCTAATAAAACAATAAAATTATATTTGTCATCATCGGCACTCAGTGGGGGGGCTAATAAAATGAGATATGTCGTCCGTGGCACTGAAAGTGTAATGCTTGAAACAGCCCCTCACCATCTTACAGAACATATCCTCCAACACACTCCTACATGAATAAGTAACAAACACAAAGTTCAGCAAAGTTTATTAAGAGTTGTGAATGGAATTTGCGTGATCTAGTCACGGCTGTTTACATTAAAACAATTTACAAAAGAAAAGAAAAGAAGGTGGCGAGACAAAATAAAAATATCAAGATGAATCGGACCACCAGTTGCCTATTATACCAAAAGAAGAAAGAAAAAAAAAGAGGAAAAAACAAACTAAAAACTAAAACAACAACCAGTTCAACATCATATAAACTGTCATTCTTTCTATGTGTGGAAGCTGTAGTTTGTTATCTAACATTATGGCTAAGCTGGCTCTGTTCTGCTCAAACAAATCTCAGTTCCTACATTTTCAAATACATTATTATTATTATTATTATTATTATTATTATTATTATTATTATTATTATTATTATTATTATTATTATTATTATTATTATTATTATTATTATCATCATCATTATTACTGTATTATTATTATTGTTGTTGTTGTTGTTATCATTATTATTATTATTATTATTATTATTATTATTATTATTATTATTATTATTATTATTATTATTATTATTATTATTATTATTATTATTATTATTATTATTATTATTATTATTATTAATATGACCAACAACAGGGTTATTTTACCCCACAGTCTCTAACCCATAGATAGGGCTCTACTTCTTATAGTTGCCAAACTGTACTGCCATTCTGTCGCTGACACAGCGGAACGCGGCAGGCTCCACCTCCCAGTACTTGATTGGGTTGTCGAAGAGGCTGATGCCGTTGTAGAAAGTCCTCTTCATGCTGAAGCCCAGTGGGCAGAAGGCGTTCACGTCCACCTTGCTGATGTTGTTAGAGTGCAGGTAGACCACCTGGCGACGGCAAGAGAGAAACATGCAAAACACTTTCTCAAAATTAGATATACAGTGTATTTGTATATAATGAGATATACATGTATTTGTATATACTGAGATATACAGTGTATTTGTATATAATGAGATATACATGTATTTGTATATATAATAACATACAGTGTATTTGTATATAATGAGATAGTGTATTTGTATATAATGAGATAGTGTGTATATAATGAGATATACAGTGTATTTGTCTATAATGAGATATACAGTGTATTTGTATATAGTGAGATAGTGGATTTGTATATAAAGAGATAGTGTATTTGTATATACTGAGATATACAGTGTATTTGTATATAATGAGATAGTGTATATGTATATAATGAGATATACAGTGTATTTGTATACTGAGATACAGTGTATTTGTATATAATGAGATAGTGTATTTGTATATAATGAGATAGTGTATTTGTATATAATGCGATATACAGTGTATTTGTATATACTGAGATATACAGTGTATTTGTATAATATACATGTATTTGTATATACTGAGATATACAGTGTATTTGTATATAATGAGATATACAGTGTATTTGTATATACTGAGATATACAGTGTATTTGTATATAATGAGATAGTGTATTTGTATATAATGATGATACAGTGTATTTGTATATAATGAGATAGTGTATTTGTATATAATGCGATATACAATGTATTTGTATATACTGAGATATACAGTGTATTTGTATATAATGAGATAGTGTATTTGTATAATGACATACAGTGTATTTGTATATAATGACATACAGTGTATTTGTATATAATGAGATAGTGTATTTGTATAATGACATACAGTGTATTTGTATATAATGACATACAGTGTATTTGTATATAATGAGAGACAGTGTATTTATTTGTATATAATGAGATATACAGTGTATTTGTATATAATGAGATATACAGTGTATTTGTATATACTGAGATATACAGTGTATTTGTATATACTGAGATATACAGTGTATTTGTATAGAGATATACAGTTAGGGGTGTAATGATGCATTGATGCATCGAAATGCATCGATCCTAATGTGACGATTCAACTGCATCAAGTTTCAAGTTTCTTCAAGTTTCTTTATTAGTTGTCATACAGAAATACAGAATACTTTGAAATGCTTCTTTCTGTTTTGCTCCTGAGAGTGTGCTAGCTCAAATAAAGATAGTATAAAATAAGTATAATATAAGTATAAAATAGAAAGTCAAGTACGTAAGCAAGTGTAAACAAAACAAAAGTGTTCAATATACATATACAGTATATATATATATATATATATATATATATATATATATATATATATATATATATATATATATATACAATGCAGTAGAGAAGGTAACTGAGTTTTGAGATTTGTAAATGTTAGAATTAGAATCGATAATAATCAAAATAAAAAAAACGATTGACTATTGACTGATTTGTGTTACTATAAATGTTTTGGCCCCTTGGCCGTCGGCTCAGTGTTCTCTTCTCACCTGCAGGTACTTCATGTCAGGCAGGCCGGTGGGGACGCTGGACAGACGGTTATTGTCCAGGTGAAGCTCACGCAGACTCTGGACATAGTACAGGCTGCCATCCTCGATGTGGCGGATGTGGTTGTAGCCGAGGCCAAGTCTGGAACCAATGGAAATACCGATCAGGAATACTCTGTTCGCCATATAATCAGGACAACAAATGTAGACCGATGTGTAAAGAAATACAACGGCGCAAAGACATGTCAACAACTCATAAAGTCCCCTTACACACACACACACACACACACACACACACACACACACACACACACACACACACACACACACACACACACACACACACACACACACACACACACACACACACACACACACACACACACACACAAACACACACAAACACACACACACTATTGCTATGAATGAATCAATGAATGAGTGCTGCTGATGGAAAACCAATGACCAGTGTGTGTGTGTGTGTGTGTGTGTGTGTGTGTGTGTGTGTGTGTGTGTGTGTGTGTGTGTGTGTGTGTGTGTGTGTGTGTGTGTGTGTGTGTGAGTGAGTGAGTCATATAGGTTTGTAAAACGCTTTACAGTAAATTGTTGGAAGAAGCGTTACATAAATGCACACCATTTACCATTTGTGTGAGGTCGAACCATATGAAAAACCTTTCTTGAATCTTCCATTATCCACAAGTTTTACTTACCTGTACAATTCCCCGTACTGCCTCAGGTCCTCCAACTCAATGGCCTGAATTTGATTTTGATCGAGGTGTAACTCGTGAAGGCTGTTGGGAAGGTCTGTTGTGCGAGAGAAAGAGAGAGGAGGAGGTGGAGACGGCTAATTACTGTACGAATTCTGTTGCCTACTCACTTTATACCTGCCTACTGCATGTGTGTGTGTGTGTGTGTGTGTGTGTGTGTGTGTGTGTGTGTGTGTGTGTGTGTGTGCGTGCGTGCGAGAGAGAGAGGGGGGGGGGGCGGGGTGTGAGTCCTCAGCCCTTGTGTGTCATGGTTTTGCTTTATTTCATCTTTCTGTGAGGGACAGCTGTCTATTTTTGCTTTATTTCACCTTTCTGTGAGGGATAGCTGTCAATCCCTGGTCCCTGTGGTTGATTGCCTCATGGGTCGGCAGGTGTGTGGGCTTGATTGCACCTGATCCAGTGCAGCTGTGCCTATGGCCATGCCTTGAGTCTATTTAAGTTTGGATCTCGCAGTGTCAACTGCTAATTCATTTCCTAGTGTTGGCTGTTCTTTTGGTCATGCTCATTATATTGAAGTTTAGTCTGATCTCTGATTCAGAGTTTAGCTCTCATGGTAGTCATTCTTAGTTTAGGCTACTCGCTTAGTCGCTTTATTCTATACATAAACTCCCTTAGTGGAGGTTTATTGTTTTACTTTTTTCAATATACGTAAGGGATAATGTATGGCTAGGAGGTCATTGTCGCAAAATAATTGACCGACACGGAGTTTAAAATACCGAGGCGCCGCGCCGAGGTGTTTTAAACGGAGTGAAGGTCAATTATTTTGCGACAATGACCGAGTAGGCTATACATTATCCCGCTTATTACATGGCTAACTTACTAACAATATACCTAATTCATTTGACAAATCGCAGTTGTTCTGTGGCTCTGTCAGCCCAAATAAAGTGATTATTATTATCGCGCGGGCAGCAGCTCTGTTCTGGCTCCGCTGTGTTCGGGCTCCGCTCGGCGCTCCGCCCCCTGTCATCGCCGGCAGCAGTGTGTGTCAGTGGGCTTGATTGCCAACAGCTGCGCTCTGCGGTCATTATTGAAAAATCTGCGGTCATTATCGAAAAATAATGACCGCAGTCGGGGGGCTGTTGACCAATCACAAGCAAGCATTTCGGCGAATGTGAAAACGCCATGTAATAAACTCCGTTATTAGGAGGTGCCCTTGTGGCTTATTTACTTGTATACTATACCTCTTTATCGAGAGTAGTCCTGTTTTTTGGACTTGATTAATTTTCTTAATTTCTCTCTTTGAGACTTCCACCTGTAAAGGATGTTTTGTGTTGTAAAATTGTCCCCTCTCCTAAAATATCTGCGTAAGCAGTCTAGTGGTTGTTCGTTTCATGGATAACTTTAAGAGTCCCTGTTATCTGCTTGTGACCCACACACACACACACACACACCCACAGCCATTACATTGTGTGGGTGAATGTAACAAGTTCCTAACGTTTTCTTTCCCCTATTATTTCATGCACACTTTATTCATTGTTTTAAATTATTATTTTCTTTTAAGTAATTTTGTGCATCACTCTGTTTTGAATTTGATGCAAATTTGCAATGCATGAGGGTCATCCTTGTGTTAAATGGCTGCATTTGTTGACTCATGTTGAGTATTAAAACTTGAAAAATATCAGTTTAAAGGGGAACTATCTTATAAATGGCCTTTTTGAGTGTTTAGCATTGTTTCCTAGCTATGTGAACTTATCTATCTATGATCTATGTCTCTAATTCTCATATTGGCGCATTCTTCCAATTCTCCTCTCACAATATTCACCCTCACTGAACTGAGTCATCTGAAAATGTGCTGATTTGTGATGTCAGAGAGACACCGCTGCATGATAATGTTCAGGCGAGGCAGTGGTTTACCATTGTGGTTGGTGCCCAGGCTCAAAACGGCTCGAGATCTTGAGGTAGAAAAATGCTGTTTTTGAGGACTTGATTAGAAATACAAAACAATGAAAAAAAAGAAAAGAAAAAAAAATACAGAGGTGTTCCATAGACTTACAGGAATTGTGTAAAAGTGCCCAAATAGTGGAAGAAATAGTAAAATAGTTCCCCTTTAAGGTAGATTTAGAACAGATAAAAAATATGTGATTAATTTGTGATTAATCACGAGTTAACTATGGACAATCATGCAATTAAGATTAAATATTTTAATCGATTGACAGCCTTAATATATATATAAATACATACCTGTATATACTATATCTATATCTGTATATATACCTTACCTACTAGTTACCGCTGGCCAGTCTGACTTACTACCATAATGTCTGTATACCTGTATCACTGTGTACATAATAATACTATAACACTTTACATACATCTGATTATAATTATTACTCAGTAGTACTATATATTATATATTTACTCCAGTTTAAACTTATTTACTGTACTCCGTATGAGCAGTCTGAGTATGTATATGACATTACTAGTATTACTAGTTTTACTAGTATCTATTATGTTTTTTCTAGTGCTGTCAGGCGATTAAAATGGCAGAATTCAGTACTGTACTGTATCTACAAAACCTTCTGTTTAATCATCTTCCATCTATTAATTTGCTTAGATTTTTCAGGTCAGGGCCCTATTCCCCGTACCTGGTTCAACTAAGTCGATCAAAAGTCCCATTATCCAGATTCAATTAACCAGATGTTTGAATCCGGGATTTCCCTGTTCCTCGAAGGTGGATTCAGTCTCGTTCATTCGAACCAGACTTGATGCTCAGGATCAGTGCGCGCGGCCGCTTCAGTTGAAAAGACAGCAGGTGTCGATCGCAGGAAATCCTGATTTTCTAACGGCATTGATTGAGTGATTGATTTAAAACTTTATTAACAAGATTGCAGAATGGGTACAATACAGTACGGCTCAATAGCCTCGCAGACAAGTTAAATGCATAATCTATAGCAGGGGTGGCCAACCAGTCAGAGACTAAGAGCCACAAAAAAATGACTGTGGTACCACAAAGAGCCACACCATATACCAGCGTTTCTCAACCTTTTTTTTCAGTCACGGCACCCTTCATGTGTTTATAGGTCTCACCCTCTGGCCTCTGAAGTTGCTAATGTCTTTTTTATTTGGGCCTCACAGGGTTAAAAGTACCCTGTGAGACCCACGGTTGCAAAATTACAAAATCACTTTTAGCCATTTAAAAAAATAATGTTTATTTAAAAAATGTTAAAGGGGAACTATTTTACTATTTCTTTCACTATTTGGGCACTTTTACACAATTCCTGTGAGTCTATGGAACACCTAGGTTTTTTTCAAAAAAAATGCATTGTTTTGTATTTCTAATCAAGTACTAAAAACCGCATTTTTCTACCTCAAGATCTTAAGCCGTTTTGAGGCTGGGCTCCAACCACTGTGTGGCCTGGTGCCAACTGCCACATCAACTGCCACATTATTATGCAGCTGAGAAATCTCTGACATCACAGATATGCACATTTTCAGATGACTCAGTTCAGTGAGGGTGAATATTGTGAGAGGAGAATTGGAAGAATTCGCCAATATGAGAATTAGAGACATATATCCTATTAATATAAGTCCACATAGCTAAGAAACAATGGTAAACACTGAAAAAAGCCATTTATAAGATAGTTCCCCTTTAAGCACATGTATAGTCAATTGGTCCTGTTGTTCAGCCTCACAATGCTATTTGATAGTAAATGTGTTTATATGTCCCACCCTCTGGCCTCTGAAGTTGCTAATTTCTTTTTAATTTGGGCCTCACAGGGTTAACCTCTTAAGCCCGAGATATACAGTAAAAGTGTAAAAGTATCTCAGGACATTGAGTCGGAAACCGGCGCATATTGACAGGAGGAAGTGGCACAGCCAAAAGTGAGTGTAGTCTTTTGAAGGAAGAGACTCAGGGCTTTCAAATTTCGAAAAACTACCCTACCCAGCTCACACCAGCCCCTGTCAATCATCTGACTTCTGGATTTACTTTTTAATTTCTCTTATTTTTTGGGATTATCTCCCACAAACCTGAACGTTATTGCCATAAAACAGAACGCAGTTAGTTTCTCTACCTTTCTGTGAACGTCTTGCAAAAAACGGTGTTGCAATATGATGAAAAATGGTGGAGAAATTTACATTATAAAAAAGATGGCAGAATTCAGTACTGTATCTACAAAACCTTCTGTTTAATCATCTTCCCTTTATTCATTTGCTTAGATTTTTCAGGTCTGGTAAATTTTAGCATGGTGTTATTTACAGTCAAAGATAATTTTTTTTTAAATAGAATTGATATTCTCCTTTGGTTCATTACAATTTACTCAAGCCTAGTAACAGACACACTATTTCTGACACTGATCCATATATGTCCCTAGATTCAGATACCAAGAACATGCAAATGGACCATTTAAAAAAAAATTGTAAATGTTTATTCTACGTCCTTATGGAATGAGTGACATAAAAAAAAAAAAGTAAAAAAAAATATATATATATATATATTTTTATTTTTATTTTTTTTTATTTTTTTTTATGGATGGAAGAGCCGCACATTGACGGGCAAAGAGCCGCATGCGGCTCGCGAGCCGCGGGTTGGCCACCCCTGATCTATAGGCACATTTTAAGTCCCTTATTACCCCAATCAATCAGATTATATTTATTTAAATGTAACTGCTGGCAATAGGCTTAATGCCAATGGAATGAATAATCAAATGAGATCTTGCTAGCGAAAATAATTATTTCAACTCTTTCAGAATAAGTATACAAAAACAAGCCCAAAGATAAAGAGTATATCTAATTATACGAATGAATAGATACTTATGAGGATATCTCTACTGTTTGCGCTTAGGTATCATGTAATATAATAAATACATCGTTCCTCAGGCCACGACCCCCGAAATAACGGTGTCAGAGAGCCGCGACCCCCACTATTATATAGAGGTGGTTGAAACATGCAAACGTTCACACGCACACATATGCATTGGAGGCTTTTAACACGCACAATAACTACACAAAATAACACAATAATCAAACAACCATAAAATGAATACATATAGCGTGTTTCATTTAGAACGCTATAATGTTCAACTCACCTAATGAGATGGATGCGCATAGTCTGGGTTTAATTTTGGAGACAGCGACTCTGAGATCATCCTCCACATTCATTCAGACGTGATCTGTACTTATTTTTTATATAAGTCAGTGCAGATAATGTTTTTTTCGAATAGGTAGGTATAGCTGTGCCGCGTATTCCCCCTCAATTGATATCTAGTCGGCATCGGAGGTGGGCAGCGAGCTGGGACACATTCTCCATCAGAAACAAGCGCGCCTCATCCTGCAGCTCAAACAGGTGTCATGCAGTATGTAGGAAATCCATAGGCTGAATATGATTTATTATCAGCATTTATTTGACCAGTTTAATGTATTTTAATTGTTTTTAATTATAGGCCTATTTCACACATTCTATGAAATCAATACATTCTGGAAATCAAATAGCACCTACGGGAGGCTGCAATTCGAAACTGGCCCCCGTAAATGTCCAAACACACCCTCCCACCCACCCACCCCCTCCCAATGTACAGTTTCCTCGCCATCGTATATATATTTTCTGTTAGGATCTCTGTTTAACAGTACTGTATATTTGCATATCTTGTATGTCACAAATGTAACAGTACTGTATATCCGTATGTCATGTATGTCATAAATGTCATGATATATCTGTATTATCTGTATGTCATGTAGGCCTATGTCATAAATGTCATTATGAATTGAAAATGGGGGACCCTGATGTAAACAAGACGAAAGTCTTTCTCTGGGTCTGCATCCCCTTAACAATTGTGTGTATTGAGCCGTACTGTATTGTACCCCATTCTGCAATCTGTTAATACAGTTTCCAATCAATCAATCAATCAATCTCTGAGGAAGGGAGCTGCCATTTTGTTCCGAGGGAGTGGCCAGTTTATATCCAGCTAACTCAACTAAACCTGCTCTGGAGCAGGTTCAAACTTTTCGATCTGTTGCCATAGTGACTTAGAAAATCCGACGTCGGGGAACGGAAATGTCTGGCTTAAGTCAAGCTATGCTGAACATTATCCGGCTAACTCAGTTAGCCAGGTACGGGGAATAGGGCCAGGTCAATTTGAGCATAGTGTTATTCACAGTCAAAGATAAAAAAAAATTAATTTATATTCTCATTTGGTTCATTACAATTTACTCAAGCCTAGTAACTGACACTGGGAATACATTCCCTGAGATCCATAGATAATAATAATAATAATAATAATAATAATAATAATAATAATAATAATAATAATAATAATAATAATAATAATAATAATAATAATAATAATAATAATAATAATAATAATAAAATAATAATAATAATAATAATAATAATAATAATAATAATAATAATACATCTATCTTATATAGCGCTTTTCCAGGTGCTCAAATACGCTTTACATGGGCAAGAGAGACAAACTATGGCAAAACAAAAAAACAGAACAAAAACAGAAAAAAAATAATACATGACAAAATAAAATAAAACGACAGAATTAGAGGTCAAAAGCAAGATTGAAAAGATGAGTTTTGAGGGCTGATTTAAAATATGTCAGGGTGTTTGCATGACGGATATGGCTGGGGAGGGCATTCCAGTGGGAAGGGGCAGCAGCAGCAAAGGCCCTGTCGCCCCAGGTCCGGAGCTTAGTCGTGGGAGGTGTTAGGAGGTTGGCATCTGCAGACCTAAGGCGATGGGTGGGGGTGTGACGGTGGAGGAGGTCGGACAGGTAGGGAGGGGGCAAGGTTGTTGAGGGCTTTAATGTATCCTGTATTTGATTGGAAGCCAGTGGAGGTCGTGGAGGACAGGGGTGATGTGATCAGAGCGACGGGTGGAGGTGAGCATGCGGGCAGCAGAGTTTTGGACATATTGGAGTTTATTGAGAATAGTGTTTGGTGAGCCGTAGAGGATGCTGTTGCAGTAATCTAGTCTTGATGATATGAATGCATGAACCAGTGTTTCAGCAGCGGAGAGTGATAGGGAGGGGCGGAGACGAGCAATGTTCCGGAGGTGATAGAAGGCCGATTTGGTTATGTGGTTCACATAGATGTCCCTAGAATCAGATACCAAGAACATGCAAATGGACCATATAAAAAAAAACTCTGTAAATGTGTATTCTACGTTCTTATGGAATGAATGAGATAAAAAAAAATATTAAAGAAATAATTATATATATATATATTTTTGTAATTAATTTTGAGTTAATTTTCATAACGCGATAATTTGCGGTGTAATTAATTTATCTAATTAACGCGATAAACTGACAGCCCTAGTTTTTTCTTTAAGTGTTTTGAATACTCACATGTGTTACAAATATTTTATCATGTGTGCTATTTTATTTTGTGCAATAAAAAACAAGTTGGATCAGAGAAAATCTAATTAATTATACGGTTCACCTTTTGGAATTCCTGTGAGTTTAGCCTCTGAAATGCGCAGGAAGTTCAGTCTGAGTCCGTCGAATGCACCTGGCTCCAAACCACTGTTCTGGATAGGGTTTTGACCCATTTCTGTGTTGGAAAACAAACATCATAAAACAACAGACTTTTAACATTGGAAAACAACTTGATGGCTTACCTTATTTACCTAGAAAAAAACATTACCACAAAGGCAGTAATATATAGGGCAACCTTTTGGGCAACCATGATGGGCAACATTGCCCAAGGCAGTGCCTCATCATCACTGTTTCAAAGCTTTACTAGCTTTGAGAAGCTAGTAAAGGGCTACATCTGCTCCTCCCTCCCCATCAACATGGACCCCCTGCAATTTGCATACCGCCCCAACAGGTCCACGGAGGACGCCATAGCCCATGTGCTGAACACAGCAGCATCACACCTGGACAAGAGGAAGGGGAACTATGTGAGAATGCTATTCATCGACTACAGCTCGGCATTCAATACCATAGTCCCCTCCAAACTCATAGCCAAGCTCAGGGACCTGGGCTTGAACTATGACCTCTGCCAGTGGGTCTTGGACTTCCTGATGGGCAGACCCCAGGTGGTGAGAGCAGGCAACTGCACCTCCTCATCCATCACCCTCAACATAGGGGCCCCCCAGGGCTGTGTTCTGAGTCCCCTCCTCTACTCCCTGTACACACACGACTGTGTGGCTCAGCGGAGTAGCAACACAATCATCAAATTTGCTGACGACACAGTGGTGGTGGGCCTGATCTCTGCCAATGACGAGAGGGCCTACCTGGAAGAGGTCAAGGTCCTGGCGGGATGGTGCCAGGAAAACAGCCTCTCCCTGAACGTCAGCAAAACAAAGGAGATGATTGTGGACTTCAGGAGGTCGGGGGTCAAGGACTACAGCCCCCTCAGCATCGACGGGGCACCGGTTGAGAGAGTCAACAGCTTTAAGTACCTCAGAGCCTACATATCCGAGGACTTGACATGGACCACACACATTGACAGTGTTGTGAAGAAGGCACGACAACGCCTCTACTTCCTCAGGCACCTAAGGAAGTTCCAAGTCAGTCAGAAGATCCTTAAGAACTTCTACTCATGTACAATAGAGAGCATCCTGACTGGCAACATCACCTCTTGGTTTGGGAATAGCACTGCACAAGACCGAAGCAGACTACAAAGAGTGACACGTTCAGCCGAACGCACAATTGGAGGGGGGCTCCCCACCCTCCAGAACATTTACAACAAGCGGTGCAGGGGCAAGGCTAAGAGAATCATTAAAGACTCCAGTCACCCGAACAACTGCCTCTTTGAACTGCTGCGGTCAGGCAAGCGATACCGGAGTCTCAAGGCGAGCACAGAAAGACTCAGAAGAAGCTTCTATCCCCAGGCCATCAGGCTGCTAAACGAACAATGAACACTACACAACAACAACCACCAAACGCACATAGCACACACATCCACACGCACACACTCACTTTAAACAAACACACTGTAGCACCCACTCCCCACACTTTATATTTATTGATGAAGGATTGCACTACAACTCGTACACCTTACTGTAAATTGTACCTAAATTGTACCTCATCCCATTTCTGCTTTGCACTATATAGTATTGTACATTAGTACACTGCATAGTATTGTATATTATATGGTAACTCAGTTACGTCTATTCTGCATCGAACATTGTACATATGTCTATACTGAACACTGGGACCTCTTTTTCTACTTCTAATTTACATGCTATACTATGTTATTTGATACCATCTTGTCTAGCACAGTCTCTGGAGCGTAACAGTAAGAAGCATTTTGTATGAAAGTATTCTGTACTTCTGTATGACAACTATTAAAGAAACTTGAGAAACTTGAAACTTGAGAACATGCCAACATTATGGGAAATGCACTTACCATCTCCAGAGTTAGACAAGAAGATAGATACCAATTTCCTCTCTGTGTGTTCAGTAGAAAGCTATCCAGCTGCAGGGTAGCCTAGCTTTGCACAAACAAATGGAAGCGGATACGTACCAGCTAACCTAGCTTAAAACTCTGGGAGAGGTGTTTTTGGCCAAGAGCTAGGCTAGCTGATCCGTATCCACTTCCATTTATTCTAATTGTTATCTATACTGTATCATCTTGTCCGACTCTGGAGAAGATGGTAAGCACATTTCCAATCACGTTGGTGTATTCCTTTAAGGTCTGGGCCTTCATCTGAAGCTCTCTAGGTACAAGCTGAAGAGAGGAGAATTGTCTCACCGATGCAGTTCATGTTGCCCAGGCCGGAGAAGGTCCCGGACTGCACTTTCCTAATGTTGTTGTCGTTGATACGGAGCTCCACCAGAGATGGCGGGAGGTTCTTGGGCATGGCGGTCAGCTTGTTGTGAGAGAAGTAGAGCTTCTGCATGCGTGTGAGGGGCAGGAAGGCACGGGGGTGGACCTTGGAGATCAGGTTGTTCACCAACACCAGAGCCTGTGCACCGTAAAGAAAGACACACAAGACAACCAACTTGCTTTATCCACACAATGTAATACAACGATGGTCGAAGCAGGACACAAAGAAGTTAAAACCTTGCTATAAAAATACCACTTCAAGAACCAAAATGCTCAAAACAGGCGGAATACACCAATGTAATTATAAACGAATGAATGTAATTAATGTAATTACAAACAAATGAACACAATTCAAGTCATTACAAACAAATTAATGTAATTACAAACTAAATAATGTTTTTTTTTATTTTTTTATTTTTTTATTATCTTTTTTCCCCCCTCCTTTTTCAGACTTTTTCTCCCATCCCACTGTTAGTCGTTATGCCAATTCCCAACCCCCTTCCTGGTTGTTGCGCACTCCCCCCTACTGTTGGTCCGGGAGGCCGGAGACTGTCACATGCTTTCCTCCGACGCATGTGCAGCCAGCCGGCAGCCAGCCGGCAGCCAGCCTGGCAGCGCAGATTCTCACCGGGAGAGTGTAACGTGTGGAAGGTCACACTACCTCCCTCCAGATCCTACCCTCGCTGTGCAGGCGCCCCGACCGAACTGTAGGGGTCGCTGTCCACAACGCCCAGGACCCACCCATCAGCTTTCCCACCCCTAACACTGCCAATTGTGTTAGTGTGAACAACCAGCCAAGCTGATAGCAACGCCGAGAGCTGGATTCGAACACAGCGTCTCCAGCGTTGATGGCGAGCGCATTGCCCACTACACCACCTAGCCGCCCAACTAAATAATGTTATTCATGTAATTGCAAACTAATGCTTACCTGACTCAGATGGTTTTTAAAGACTAGTTTTCCCATTTATAATAATAATAATAATAATAATAATAATAATAATCATTCGTATTTGACATGCATTCATAGCGATCTAATAACAGCGCAAAAAAACTAACAAATCAGTCACATTAGTTATGTTATATAGTTATTACTATACAAATGATTACTATGAAATGTTGGGTGAAGTGCCCCTAGTTTTGGTGCCATGCTCTATGATGGTATTGCCAATCAAAATCAAGCTCATACTTACTACCCAGACAATAAATGTTCTGGGTCACCCATTTGAAGAAGCAGATATGATTTGTAAACAAGTAATTTCAGTCCATTCAAAAAGCACTTGGGGACCCAAATGATGCCTGTGTGAAAGATCCCCTCCACTCAAAAACATACTGTATATATTTTTATGCTCCTCTTGACTTTGACCACATTTTTATTTGTGCATAACTTGTCACATTGCATATCTTGTATGTCACAAATGTAACAGTACTGCATATATGTATGTCATAAATGTCATGATTAGTTTAGATTAGATGATTAGATTAGATTTTTATATCTGTATATTGAGTATGTCATAAATGTCATTATGAATTGAAAATGGGGGACCCTGATGTAAACAAGACGAAAGTCTTTCTCTGGTCTGCATCCCCTTAACAATTGTGTGTATTGAGCTGTACTGTACTGTACCCATTCTGCAATCTGTTAATTAAAGTTTAAATAAAAGCATTCATTCAAGATATCTGGCCTCGCGCGGATCTCACAGCTGTGCCCGCACAGTGCAATACTCCAATTCAGCTATTGGCAATTCAGCCATTTGGGTTTGTTGGCGCTGCTGAGCGGTCGATCCCCAGACCGCCGGACCTGAGAGTGCCGGACCTGAGAGCGCCGCTGGCTCTGCGGCTCTGCAGTTGGATACTATTGACCAGGGCATCTATCATGCCTCTCCCTTGTGACATGTCTTGAAAGAATATAAGCTGCCGTCTTGGAATTCCAGGTAAATATCAATGGGTGCTTGCTGCTATTCATAGATAGTGTATTGAACAATTTGGTGGATAAACCATATTTATACAAATTGTTATTCAATATAGAATATAAAATACATCTGGAGGGGAACTTTAATAATGTTGTGAAACAATGTTTTGAAGGGGCCACCTGTGATTTTTCAGTGACATGGTTTGGGTCCCCTTGACTTCCACTTGAGGTCCCCTTGACTTCCACTTCCAGCTGGCAAGGTGTGATGCTCAGTTCTACTGGAACCGAGAGTGTGAGATGTGACAAAAAAAGTGTTTTAAGCTATTCATAAGCCGACAAGACAAGCTCAGTGCAGGGCTTACGTAGAGGTTGCTCAGGCCCTTGAGGTCGTGCTCTCTGATCTCTGTGATGTGGTTGCCTTGCAGGTCGAGCAGCCTGGTGTCAGGGGGGATGTCATTCGGAACACTGTTTAAACCTGTAGACAAACACACAGAACCAGACACACACGCTCCACATTTTCAAACATAGTCGTGACTCAAAACCCAGTGGTGATAGATGGTAACTACAGGTGCTCATCGAGGTCTCAATGGCATTTCACCCCTTATTAGAAAGGTGTGATCAGTAGAGCGTAAATCTCCACCAGGAGGCTCTCCTTGTAGTTATTATCATTAGCATTATCATGCTTGCTCTAACATACAGACACACTGAGTGTAACTGAGGGGTTACAAAACCCTGACTGTATTAAAGATTGTGATAGATTAAACCACTGCTAGGTATGTACTTTAATTACTGGCCAGACAGTACATCAAATATAGATGGTGAACACTCATAAGAACACGGCATTGACAAAGAAATAGTATTTGAGGGTATTTTATTATTATGCAACATTAGGTTACAGAATGAGAATTAGGGTCGCGCTTGTATGGCGAAGAATATGCATAAAGTCAGTCAGTAGCATGAGTCACTGGGAATAGCAGGATTCCTACGATGGGTCTAGGTTGACGCCACCTGGCGTATAATAGCAATTATAGAAAGCAACGCTGGTACCGCCTGGAGACACTGGGTTCCTCTCAGAGTTGTAAGGTCTAGAGGATAGAGGAATGTTCGGATACTCAGTCTGATTCAATGAAGAATAAGGGGACTCCACGTACAGAAGCCAGTCCTTGTAAATCAGCAGCAAAGCAATAACTGTAATCCAAATGCTCGATAGCAAACGATGATAGTTTCAAGTTTCAAGTTTCAAGTTCAAGTTTCTTTATTAGTTGAAATGCAAAGATACAGAATACCTTCACATGAATGCTTTTTTCTGTTATGCTCCTATGAGGATCATAGGACGCTTGGATCATACACATACAGCTCATTACAGTAATATTCCACAATTATTACATTTTAGATAGTAATAATGGTACAGAGCCTTGAGACAAACATAATGCATATTCACCACCGCAAACAGACTGGCAGCCGTCATAGGCAGCGCCATTTACGGAAGGAGGGGGGAGTGGGTTGGGGTTGTTACAGGGCTGTAGGGGGGGGGGGGGGGGGAGTGATCCCTCACACGAGGCAGCCGACAGTACAGCGCCAATGCAGAGGAAGGAGGGGGGGGGGGGGTGGGGGGGAGTGCACAAGCCAAGTCCTGGGTGGGGGAGGTAGGGATTGCGGGTGGGGAAGCCGCTCGCCACTCTTATCTCCCAGAGGGCCTTCGACTCCAGCAGCTCCCTGTTTCGACCTTGGTCCAGGAATTTGTTTTGGCTGACTGACTGGCCCATTTATCCCAGCCACGTCACTTTAAATTTGATTTGAATAGAGTGAAATATAACTCTATTGATTTGAGTGGAGTGAGTTTTAACAACTCCGTCCAAATGACTGAATGCATTATTAGTCCAAGTGTCCAAGTGTCTTATCAGTTCATTTTGGTAGATCCTGTGCGCGGTAAACAGATCCAAAATCTTCTTATTGCAGTCCAAAAGCTTCGATAATCCAAAAATCACCACGTCTTCAAGTTGGTAGCCCGATTATGATGTCCCAATAGGCAGAGAGGGTTAGCCTTATTCTGCTTCTTGAAGAAAATATGCAATCCACTGATTAGATCCATTTAGAGTTGATTTGAGTATAGTCCGGCCACCGGCACGAAGCAGAGCATAGCAGCGTCGGGCTCCATGGAGCAGTAGAGGCGGCGGTAGGAACGGCCTTGAAGGCCTAGGGAGAGAGGAAAGAAATGCGACTTGTCTCTGCAAGAGGTGGGAGGTGGGAGCTAGCCAGCCTCTGTCCATGAGGCCAGCCCGAGTGTAATCCTCACGAGGTTAAATCCCAAACGATAGTGGAAATCAACGAGGCTCTTCTCCGGGTAACACGTTCCAAATCAATATAATCCAACCAGTAATGGTTCTGCAATCGCCGCCGCTGGTTCTCCTGTGCACTATACTTCACATTAAACTAGGTCGAACTTGACGTTACTGCATTAAACTCTGACACTTTACTATTCTATTCGCACATGTTCTCAACGCACGGTTGCTCACTTCACTATTACCGAACACAGACAGACTTTAGACGAACTTGTCACACTGCTTGTTTAGACGAACTGCTGCTGTTCGCACCTGCGCCAGCATATATACTTAAGTGGTTTTCTAGTTCCAAACCTAACCACTTGCCCGGAATCAATACACTGCCAAGGGCATGTCCCGACTTGCCCCAAACTCGCCCCTTGCACCTGTCTGAGTGCGAGACTGCCTGGCGCCGCCGTCAGGGGGCATTATGCATAAGGAAAGTGAATATTACTATGATTTACACGCAGGCTTAAAGGGATATAACGTGTATATATATAAATAATATACAATGTATATAAAACAATAAATGTAGATTCTCAGCTTTAATCTGGCCCTTCACAACAGCCGCCTCCTAATTAGTCCGCACCTAATTAGTTAAGGGAGACAGATTAATAGTCCAGTCAACTGCTCAATATCTGTTGTGAGGAGTAGGGCAATCTACAAAGTCAGTGGGTCATGATCGTCATCAGGGGAGTCAGGGAGCTCTGGCAACTCTATCAGCCTCGCCACGGGTCGGGTGTAAGTCCGCCCTTGGACAATAACTTCTGCCGCTCTGACCTTCCCGTCGGCACCAGTGATCACTTTGCTTACGCGGCCGGCCGGCCACATAGCTCGGGGTAGTGACTGGTCTATGATCATAACAACTGTGTCCACTTTTAAGTTGTCCCTGTCCTTGACCCGCTTCTGACGGGCTGGAAGGGATGATAGGTAGCTTAGGAGGAAGCGGGCCCGAGACTGGTCGATCTGTGCTTGGCTGTGTCTCCACATCCTCCGTCTGTTCCTCTTGTTCGGTCTGTACCCCGTCTGAGGAGGGGCCGGTTCCGGCCGCCCCATCAAGAGGTAGCTTGGGGTGCTGGGTTCGAGGTCAGCTACGTCGCTTGGCGTGCAGCTGAGGGGGGTGGAGTTCGGAACTCCCTCTTCTTGAGCCCACGGTTCTCTCACAGGCTTCTCGTCTAATGTCAATAGCCTCTCAACGGGCTGTACGAGAGAGTGGCCTGTGTCGCTCACCTTTGCATACAGGCAGCGTGTAGACGTGGGTTGGCTGGAAGGCCCGGAGAGAGGGCCTTGGAGCGTCCAGCCCAGGCGGGTCTTGACCGCGACTGGGCATCCTTTGGGTCCGATGTGGGCCGCCTCGATTGGGACAATGAGGTCCGCGTGGTCGGAGCCTATGAGCAGGGTCGGTGTGGCGCCGTCGATGAGCGGTATAGGTAGTCTGCGTAGGTGCGCGTACTTCGCCATCAGCTGTGGGATGGGGTAGTTGTAGCTTGACAGACCTATGTCATGGCCTGTAAATGCCTTAGTGATGCTGTACCGCTTCTCGGGCTGCCCGACCGCTGCTATTGTGAATGAGACGTTCTTGCCCTTTATGGTTTTCAGGTCTCGCTGAATAGTACGGATTGTCATTGTTTCTTTGGTACCCCGCAGGCCCAACTGGGCTGCGGCGGAAGTGAGGAGGAGAGTCTTTTCAGACCCATCATCTAGGACGGCGTAAGTGTCCATGACCTTGTCCTCGTAGCTCAGGAGCACTCTGACCACTTTGATGAGCACTCGGGGGGTCCCGCTATACTTGGGGTCTATGTGGAGCACTCCTGTTGGTCGGTTGCCTCGTCGGGCTATTCTTCGCATGTTATCCTCGCACAGGAATCGGCGGTGACCGGCTTCTGGGGGGTCCGACGCAATCCACTGCTCCATTTCGGCGATGGTCAGTTTCGGGAACACGTCGCACTGTGCCAGCCAGTGTCCTCTGCGGCAGTACGTACAGGCGATCTTCCATACCTCTTTGGCCGGGGGGTTGTGACCTGTCTGTGGTGACACCGAAGCGAGATGGTACGAGTAGCACCGTGACTCCCAGTGTCTGCTGCAACAGTCAGGACACCAGGGGGGGGGTTCCGGACTGGTTTGTGGTGACACCGCCTCGGCCTGGTACATCACCGTGACGGGGCCCACTTTGGTTTCCTGGCGGACGCTTGTTGCTCTCATGCAGGACTTCTAGGTGGGCGCCGTCACACTTGCCGCATCTTTTCTTCAGGCGGCACTCGGCTGCCATGTGGCCGCGCGCGCAGCGGAAGCAGCGGCGGTTCGCTTTGATCCACTGACTCACTTCGTCAGCCGTCAACTTCTTGAAGGTGTCACATTGAGACAGCCAGTGTTCATTTTCGCAGTACTGACAGACAGCCTTCCACTTCTCATTGACGTGGGTGTTGTGGCTCGTCTGCCGTGACTCAGCCTCGGCTTGGTGCATAACTGTCACGGATCGGCGGTTGTCATTGAACCTCCGCGGTCCATCTCTAGGGCTAGAGTCACTCCACACGAATGTGTCCAGTCGTAGACTGCTGACCTCCCTGGCGAGGAAATCAGCCAGGTCTAGGAGGGATGGTTCTGGGCCGTTGGGGTCACGGTGGTCTTTCTGCCGCCGAAAACGCTCTTGACGGGCTGGAGGGAGCTTCTCCAGTATTCGCTCCACGTTAGAATTTGCATACAGTTCATATCTCCCCTTCTCCTTTTGGGACCCCAGCATCCCCACGAGGGATTGTACCTTGATAGAGAGGTCATCTAGTGCTCTATTGTCTTTGGCTGGGGGGAGGCGGTCGATATCTCGTATTTCTTGGATCACGTAATCCCATATGCGTCCATAGCGCGCGTCGAGGGCCACCAGAGCATCTGAGTATGGGGTGCTTGAGTTCGAATATGCCAGGGCTATGTTATGCGCTCTGGGCACCTTGAGATGCTTGAGGAGGATGGCATATTTATAAGACTCGTCGTGGACATCGGACATTATAGTCTCTAAACACATGCGTAATTCTGTGTACTGTGCTCTGTCCTCGCGCGTAAAGTCTGGGAACGTCGGTGTTCCAAGGTAAGACGCAATGGATGGCTGGGACACCGATGAGCGTAGGGGGAGAGGCCTCCTTGGCGAGTCTCCCCGTACGTGGGGTCGTGGGTTAGTGCTGGGTGGGTACCAGAGGCCAGGCCCCCAGGTGCTGCTCCTCGGTGCTGACTGTGTATTAAACTCAACCTTGGGTTGGATCGGGGGTTTGTAACGCAGTGGCTCGGGGCTGAGGTCGGGGCTGTACTGGGCCTCCTGGTCCAAAGTAGGTTCGTGCTGGTGGGCTCGATGTCCCTCCTCTTCCTCCGCGAGGTCTTGGAGTCTTCTAGTTAGTCTCTCGGCGACGTAGGCCGGTTGTTCCTGTTGGCTGGGTCCTGTGTAGACCGGTCGGGGAGGGGGCTCGGCGACGTAGACAGGTTCTTCCTGTTGGCTGGGTCCCGTATAGACTGGTCGGGGAGGGGGCTCGGCGACGTAGGCAGGTTCTTCCTGCTGGCTGGGTCCCGTGTAGATTTGTCGGCGAGGGGAAGGTGCCCTCGACCCGTGTCGTGATGATCTCCGGGAGCTCCGTGTGGAGGAGTGGGGGGTCGCCCTGGCGATCAATTGTTCTATCATCTGCGCCTGCAGCCGGTCGCGCTCCGCTTCGCGCTGTGCATTGGCGTGTTCTTGCTGGATGTTCTCTTCAGTCTGGAGGCGCCTCTCCTCCAGTCTGATGCGTTCTCTTTCCACTGCAGAATGTTCGCGCTCACTCTGTTGTTGCGCTTGCAGGCGGTCGCGCTCCACTGCAGACTGTTCGCGCGCACTCTGTTGTTGCGCTTGGAGGCGGTCGCGCTCACCCTGGATACGGTCTCTTTCGGTTGAAGCGGTCAGCGTGGCGATGAAAGCTTGCGCCAGTCTCTGGTCAGCCTCGCTGGGGGATGACACTGACGGAGGTGATCGGGCGCCGACAGGGCTTGGAGGAGACCTGTTCTCCTGGCGCGCTCCGAGGTCTATCTCTTGAGCGCGGTACTCTTCTCTTGGTTGCGCGCCGAGGTCTGTCTCGGGTACGCGCTCTTGGGTTGGTTGTGCGCCGGGGTCTATCCCGGTGGCGCTTTCTTTATCCTGGGGGGCTCCGGGGTCTGTCCCGGTGGCGCTGTCTTGAGGTATAGTCACGTCATGTCCCGCTTGGTCCCCCCCGTGAGCTAAGTCAGTTTCGTTTGAACCCACTGGGTTCTCTACTGGAAGGGCCGACAAGTCGATAGGATTTGGCATGCTTAAACTATCCGTTTTATCCGTATTTAACGTCTTTTTAGATAAGCTAGGGGGTAAAACGAAAGCGAAGTCCTCCAGGTAAGGAGGTGGCTGACGTTTGCGCTGCGGGCGTTCTAGCTTGGGGGAGCCGTTTGGAGAGTGTCCACCGCTGGCCATGTCAATATTAATATTATATTAAATATTACTGATACCCTCCGGCTCGAAGGACCAATTGTAACTGAGGGGTTACAAAACCCTGACTGTATTAAAGATTGTGATAGATTAAACCACTGCTAGGTATGTACTTTAATTACTGGCCAGACAGTACATCAAATATAGATGGTGAACACTCATAAGAACACGGCATTGACAAAGAAATAGTATTTGAGGGTATTTTATTATTATGCAACATTAGGTTACAGAATGAGAATTAGGGTCGCGCTTGTATGGCGAAGAATATGCATAAAGTCAGTCAGTAGCATGAGTCACTGGGAATAGCAGGATTCCTACGATGGGTCTAGGTTGACGCCACCTGGCGTATAATAGCAATTATAGAAAGCAACGCTGGTACCGCCTGGAGACACTGGGTTCCTCTCAGAGTTGTAAGGTCTAGAGGATAGAGGAATGTTCGGATACTCAGTCTGATTCAATGAAGAATAAGGGGACTCCACGTACAGAAGCCAGTCCTTGTAAATCCAACGATCAGCAGCAAAGCAATAACTGTAATCCAAATGCTCGATAGCAAACGATGATAGCTAGCCAGCCTCTGTCCATGAGGCCAGCCCGAGTGTAATCCTCACAAGGTTAAATCCCAAACGATAGTGGAAATCAACGAGGCTCTTCTCCGGGTAACACGTTCCAAATCAATATAATCCAACCAGTAATGGTTCTGCAATCGCCGCCGCTGGTTCTCCTGTGCACTATACTTCACATTAAACTAGGTCGAACTTGACGTTACTGCATTAAACTCTGACACTTTACTATTCTATTCGCACATGTTCTCAACGCACGGTTGCTCACTTCACTATTACCGAACACAGACAGACTTTAGTTACTCCCAGGTGGGGTGCAAAGGTTTTTTTCAACACATGAAAGAAAATATGATTTGAGAGATATTTGTAAATTTACTGTTCAGAAAGCTAAGAAAGGGATTAAAAGGAGGTGTATTTCTATTATTGGGGTTAACTTGTGGAACAATGCGGATATACAGTTAAGAATGAGTAATTCGATTTTGGTTTTTAAGAAAAAGGTTTGTAAAGCAATTTTTGAAAAATACAAGGGTGAATAACACTGTTTTGTTTGCTTTTTTTTCTTTTAGAATACTGTTTTGGAATCTACATTTTTGTATTTTTTATTTAATTTTTTTTAATGCTACATTTTGAAAAACTACAAGGGTGAAAAACACTGTTTTGCTTGCTTGCTTTTTTTCTTTTCTTTATAATACTGTTTTGGAGTAAAAAAAAAAAAAAGAAAAAAAAAATTTGGTAAGAATATAGGACAGGCACATATAAGCACTATGCTTCAGTCTGTACCTTTTTCAGTCACTGTAAATAATCAAATATTGATAAATGATGATGTGTATTGTACTTTTTTTTTGATGGCTGAAAAAAAATAAACTACTACTACTACTACTACTATTACCGAACACAGACAGACTTTAGACGAACTTGTCACACTGCTTGTTTAGACGAACTGCTGCTGTTCGCACCTGCGCCAGCATATATACTTAAGTGGTTTTCTAGTTCCAAACCTAACCACTTGCCCGGAATCAATACACTGCCAAGGGCATGTCCCGACTTGCCCCAAACTCGCCCCTTGCACCTGTCTGAGTGCGAGACTGCCTGGCGCCGCCGTCAGGGGCATTATGCATAAGGAAAGTGAATATTACTATGATTTACACGCAGGCTTAAAGGGATATAACGTGTATATATAAATAATATACAATGTATATAAAACAATAAATGTAGATTCTCAGCTAGCTTTAATCTGGCCCTTCACAACACTGAGCACTCTCATGCTAACACTAGACAGTAATAGGAAGCATAGGAAGGATGTTAGGAAGCATCGCATATGGCTCGCTGATAACAAACTATCATTACACATGGGCAAAACAGAGTCCATTCTCTTCGGTTCAAATAACAAACTCAGCAAGACCGACGGCTTCTCAGTTACAGTGGGTGACAATATTGTCACAAGGAAAGAAGATATTACCTACCTGGGTTCCATCCTAGAGGCAAATCTTTCCTGTGACAAAATGGCATCCAATGTAATAAAAAAAGTCAACCAACGAACTCGTTTCTTGTACCGGATCTCCTCACTGGTAAACAAGAATACCCTGAAGACTCTAGCAGGAGCACTCATTCAAGGGTACTACGACTATGCTTGCACCTCATGGTACCAAAGCACCTCAAAGGCGCTAAAAACAAAATTACAAACATCTCAAAACAAACTGGTCAGACTACTGCTTGACCTTACTCCTAGAACCCACCTCACCCCTGCCCACTTTGACAACCTAGGATGGCTTAGAGTAGACGACAGAGTACAGCAACTTGCAATGGGCCTGGTCTACAAGATACACTACACGACCAAGGTACCCATGTACATGACTAAATACTTCCCAAAGGTCAGTGAATACCACGATCACAACACCAGAGGGAGCTCCACAAATCATGTTAAACCCAGATTCGGCTCAAACAAGGGACTAAACACGTTTCGCAATTATGCCACATCAATGTGGAACGCCCTACCCAAAGCTGTAAAGGAATGTGAATCACTACCCACTTTCAAAAACACTCTCAAAAAACACCTAAGGGAGACTGCAACTCGAAACTGGCCCCTGTAAATGTCCGAACACAACCCCCGCCAACACCCCCCCCCCCACTCCTACCCCCCCCCCCCCCCCCCCCCCCCCCCAACCACCTCCAATGTACAGTCCCACCCCCACCTACCCAATCCAATGTACAGTTTCTACGCCTAATGTATATACTCTTTTCTTTCTGGACTCTTTTTGTATCACAAATACAGTACTGTAATTGCAAATCTGGTATGTCATAAATGTATAGATGTAGCAGTACTGTCTATCTGTATGTCATGTATGTCATATATGTTACGATGAATTGGAAATGGGGGACCCTGGTGGAAACAAGACGAAAGTCTTTCTCTGGTCTGCATCCCCTTAACAATTGTATGTATTGAGCTGTACTGCACTGTACCCATTCTGCAATCTGTTAATAAAGTTTTTCATTCATTCATTCATGGGAAGAATAGGAAGCATGTTAGAAAGCATGGGAAGGATGTTAGGTAGCATAGGAAGGATGTTAGGAAGCATAGGAAGGATGTTAGGAAGCATATGAAGGTTTATAGGAAGCATGTTAGGAAGCATAGGAAGGATATTAGGAAGCATAGGAAGGGTGATAGGAAGCATAGGAAGGATATTAGGAAGCATATGAATTGTGATATGAAGCATGGGAAGCATGTCAGGAAGCATAGGAATGGTTGTAGGAAGCATGTTAGGAAGACGATTCAAATGTACAGTATGTGTGTGTGCAAAACTGTTTAGACCTTTTGGATGTGTGTGGTATTATGTGCTAAATAAATCACCATTGTTTTTCGGTGAAGCGTTAAGTGGCCCATTACTTGACATTATAGTTGTGCGGCTAGCTGAGGAGGAGCTGGGTATCCTGTACGAAACGCAGCATGGCTTGTGCTGAGAAGGGACTCCACCCTTTGACAACATGGGAGAGAGAGAGAGAGAGAGAGAGAGAGTTCTGAATGCTCCTTTTGACTCGACTGGCTTCTCACCATACTGTAATTTGGTAAACGTTAGGTAATGCTGTGTGGCTACTGGCTACACTTTGTTGTTCCGCGACTATGTAATTGTCTGTGAAGATGATGACGAAGGCTCCACGTTGCATCTGAGCAAAGGGAGAAGAGGAGGCCGTGGAGCAGACGGCTAGAAAACTACTTTCACTTGTCATGTAACTAAACAACTAGAGTACAGTATGTAGACAGCGGTTGTATTGTTGAATCTCTTGTGTATATATATGTGCACGTATGGTCTACTTTTACAACCACAATGTCACTGCAAGCAACTACCTGTTGTGCTGGATTATAGTGTTTAGCTTATTTTAGCTGGTTTTCAGTCTCCGTCCTTGGAGCAAGTTGTCTATCTTAGTGTTTAGCTTATTTTGGCTGGTTTTCAGTCTTCGTCCTTGGAGCAGGTTGTCTATCATAGTGTTTAGCTTATTTTAGCTGGTTTTCAGTCTCCATCCTTGGAGCAGGTTGGTATGTACAGGAGGGGTTAGGTGCAATCTGAAAAAAAGTTGTGTGTGTGTTAGTGTGATACATCCAGAAGGTGTGTGGGTTAGTGTGATACATCCAGAAGGTGTGGGTTAGTGTGATACATCCAGAAGGTGTGTGTTAGTGTGATACATCCAGAAGGTGTGTTAGTGTGACACATCCAGAAGGTGTGTGTTAGTGTGATACATCCAGAAGGTGTGGGTTAGTGTGATACATCCAGAAGGTGTGTGTTAGTGTGATACATCCAGAAGGTGTGTGTTAGTGTGATACATCCAGAAGGTGTGGGTTAGTGTGATACATCCAGAAGGTGTGTTAGTGTGATACATCCAGAAGGTGTGTGTTAGTGTGATACATCCAGAAGGTGTGTTAGTGTGATACATCCAGAAGGTGTGTGTTAGTGTGATACATCCAGAAGGTGTGTTAGTGATACATCCAGAAGGTGTGTGTTAGTGTGATACATCCAGAAGGTGTGGGTTAGTGTGATACATCCAGAAGGTGTGTGTTAGTGTGATACATCCAGAAGGAACCATCATTCTTGTACGTACTGACCCCCCCCCCCCTCCTTTTATTTATTTTTTTAAAGGGGAACTATTTTACTATTTCTTTCACTATTTGGGCACTTTTACACAATTCCTGTGAGTCTATGGAACACCTCTGTAATATATATATATTTTTTATTCATTGTTTTGTATTTCTAATCAAGTCCTCAAAAACAGCATTTTTCTACCTCAAGATCTCGAGCCGTTTTGAGCCTGGGCAGCAGAACTGTGTGCAGCTCATCTTGTATCTCAACATTAACATGCAGCGGTGTCTCTCTGACATCACAAATCAACACATTTTCAGATGACTCAGTTCAGTGAGGGTGAATATTGTGAGAGGAGAATTGGAAGAATGCGCCAATATGAGAATTTTGAGACATAGATCATATTAATATAAGTTCACATAGCTAGGAAACAATGCTAAACACTGAAAAAGGCCATTTATAAGATAGTTCCCCTTTAAATACACTGAAGAGGCATTTTATTCATTTGAATATTGAAGAGGAATTTGTTAATTAATTATAGGTCTCCCCTGTCAGGGGCTGCACCCTATTCTCATTTGGTGCAGCTGGTGAGTTACCAGTTACATTTATTTGACATTGTTTGGGACCAGCACTGCTACAAGACTAACATTCCTCTTCATATGGTACATAATACATTTTCTATACACTGTGATATTGTTTAAAGCTTCTGCATAGGATATCATTTCATAAATTCCCAATACATGTTGATTGTTGCTTGTTGTAATTACGAAAAAAAATAATAATAATAAAAGATTAGACCAGTCCAAAGGAAATCAGTAGCCTCTAAGGCAGTGGTTGTAAAACCTTTTCATGTCAAGGACCCCCAAATTGACAAGTAATAGGCCAGGGACCCCCATTTGATAATATTTTGTCTGAGAAGATGGTTATTGTTAGATAACTGTCTGTCTATACTGTAGGTGTGGAGATAACCGTGAAGAGAGTGAGACCTATGATCAGATTTTTTTATTTTTTTTTTTACAGAATAGTTATAGTTATAACAGAATAGTTATTCTTATGCATTCTTTCATTGGGCTAACTTCGAGTGAATACAATTTTAGTGAAATTAATCTATTCCACATTTTTCTGGGGACGCCCTGGAACCCTACCAAGGACCCCTTCACTTTAAGAACCACTGCTCTAAGCAGTGTCAATATTGCAAATGCACTAGGTCTCCTAGTATTCAAACCACCATATCCAGTCACACTGATCCAAAAGTCATCCAGCACTAGCTCTCACCGAGATCAGAGCACTGCACGATCTTGAGGCTGCACCGACAGCCGAATGGACACGTGGGGACCTCCACGGGCTGCACATCCTCGAAGGCAGAGCCCTCCTCATCGTTCATCATCATCATCATTAGGCTGTCCATGTCGATGGTCTTGGCCAGGTCCGGGAGGCCTCGCTGCTGGAAGGGCAGGGTGACGGAGGGAGCGGGTATAGGGTTCACACACACCAGGAGGAGGAGGAGGAGGAGCGACACACGACACATGATTCTGCCTCTCGTCTGGAGCTCAACTCTGTTATCGTGGATGATGCACTGTAGCTACGTCAAAGGAAAGAAATGGTTGTAAGAGCACACATACAGCATTTATTTGCATTCATTTATTTATTTCTTCATGCTCGATCATCTGTCGGTCTGGGGAGGGTGTAGACTACCACATGCCCCCTCCTTTGTTGGTGTGGGGAGGGTGTAGACTACCACATGCCTCCTCTGTCGATCTGGGGAGGGTGTGTAGACTACCACAATCATGCCTCCTCTGTCGGTCTGGGGAGGGTGTAGATTACCACATGCCTTCTCTGTCAGTGTGGGGAGGGTGTAGACTACCACATGCCTCCTCTGTCGGTCTGGGGAGCAGTCACTATTGCAATGACCAGGACTGATTAAATGTGACATTTAATGAAGTGCAAAAGTGCTATTGTGAACAAATGTGCCAATGTGTTTAGGTTCACCCCAAACCCGTGAGAAGGCTGACCAAGCTGGTCGTACCAGACCATTTGAGGCTAGAGCGTAAGGTGTATTGAAGTGCCAGTGGTCTCAATTTGTTCTCTAGTCTACATGCTCCAGAACTTGATTAATTACTAGAAATATTACACATTGTTGCTTTAAAGATGAATAAATAGATTGCTGGTACTTGATTGTCAGTTGAATGAAAACTCTGTTATTAAAAGAAAATCGTATCCTAAGGCAATAAACACACAGTGGTATGCCTGTGCGTTCATTGCTCCAGATCTAATTTCGCTTAGTCAACATTGTACACAAAAGTGAAACCCAGACCAAAACTGTTCACACCCAATCATCCACCTATAACTCCCCCCGCCTTCCCCCACCCCCCTATTTCGGTTGATAAATTACAGGCTCAGAGAAACGTGCGTGAGATGATCCATCGCCACGATTGGGTCTTTTCTCACTTTAAAAGCTGTCTTCTTCCGCACCCCATAAATTAAGTGGTTTAGGGCTGCAGGGCAGAGCAATGATGGAGCAGAGGGAAGATGAGGTCCTCCCCCCCCCCCCCCCCCCCACACACACACACACACACACACACACACACACACACACACACAACTCCTCCTTGTACTTCAGATAGTTTTGCATTTTGTGTTAACCTCTTAAGCCCTAGCCATATTTTCAGAAACTTTGTCTAAAAGTACATATCTAAGTAAATGCTCCACTTCTACAAGGACAATTTGCATGTTATTGGTATCTAGGGACATCTATGGACCTCGGGGAATGTATTCCCAGTGTCAGATATATTGTGTCTGTTACTATGCTTGAGTAAATTGTAATGAACCAAAGGAGAATCTTTTCATCTTTAACGGTGAATAACACCATGCTAACATTGACCAGACGTGAAAAAAGAGCTCATTCAGCACCTTCTTGAGATAATAATGCAGGACCTGTTCAGAGGTCTTTAATTGGCATGCAATTATCCTCAAAGTTTAGCGGTTAGCACACATGGTTAGCACACACACACACC